>NC_054703.1:32912010-32957010 GCF_016097555.1 Gigantopelta aegis | reverse complement strand
GTGCACTGGCTGGAGCGAGAAATAGCCCAATGGGCCCACCGACGGGGATCGATCCCAAACCGACCGCGCATCGAGCGAGCGAGCGCTGTGCCACTGGGCTACGTCGCGCCCCTGTCTATGGGATAATGCATATAACAGATCGCTTGCTATTAATGGAAAAATGTCACAGGTTTCCTCTCTTAGAATATATGTCTAAATTATCAAATGTTTGACATCCAAAAGCCGATGATTAATAAATCAATGTCCTCTGGGGTTTTCGTTAAACAAAACAACCTCTTTAACTTCCGTTCAGCTTGAACACAGTCAGGCTGGCGTTTTAACGCGACTCTCCTGCATAGGAGTACAGGCTCCTATGTTTGTAGAGGGGCAGGCTGGCTTTGGCCGAATTAAACGAAAATGACCGAATCTGCTTAACAACATTTATTCAGGGCTCGAACTTAACGACGGCAATTGCCATCGTTGAGATATACATTGCCGTAGGTAGAGAGTATTACCGATGGCACTTTTGTGTCGTCGGTAAACTCCTCAACAGTAGCAAAATATACACACCTGGTGTACATAATCTGCCAATATTTAACATTTTCACATTTGAAATATATTTACATACAGCAAAATAACCTTTATTCATTTTTATTTTCTTCAAATGTCACTTTAACAAATATTTTGCAATAGGCAGGCCCAAAATTGCTATCGGTTGGCTGTTTCACCCATGGCAATTCTTGCCGTGGGAGACACATTGTTAAGTTCGAGCCCTTATTTATTCTTATTAGCAATACTGGCAAACAGCTATATATGGTTGCAAACGAGTCATTACGCATTTTTTTTTACATGGATTACAACTGAGGGTAGAATGATGGAAATACATGGTAAAAAGGTCTCAAGTTAGCACAGTTTGACGGAATATCTGTATAATTTTTGCCCGAATTTGAGATTTTTCTCCAGCACTAGGGGAGCAGTTGCCCCCTCCCATGCCCCCGTCTCGTACGCTTGTGATCTCCTGAGTGTGTTGCCTTTGTTAAGGTGTTACCGACTAAAATAGCACATTAAAGCAATTTTTCGGTTCTGCATAACAATATCAGTTGTCTTATATTACTTGTATATTACTTGTCCTAGTGTTTGTAATATGTCAATAATCAATTAATTTTCTAATACATATTTGTTTTTTCATACGTACAAAATTACTGGGAGAACAAATCCAAATCGTGTTATATACATTATTCTAGAGTTCGATAAATGTTTGAGAAAGTCACTAGCCCTCACAGACGCCCAGTGTAATATAATAATACAGTTTGTTATTTCCACTAGCCCAGACGAACTGTCCACTAGCCGGGACCGAGGGCTAGCGGATTTCTCGAACCCTGGGCCCATATTTTCGAAGCTATCTTAGCGCTACGAAATCGTAAAACCATCGTAGGGCGTGACGTCACTACAGCACACGCCATAGTGACGTCATAGCTTACGATGATTTTACGATTTCGTAGGCTACGATTGCTTCGAAAATATGGGCCCTGGTTTATTAGGACGACCAGGGTCCGTGCTTACAAAACTTAAAATCTAGACTTTAATAAAGTCCAGACTTTAACGTAATGCTATTTGAATGGCGTTGCCATGACGTTAAAGTCTGGACTTTATTAAAGTCTAGACTTTAAGGTTTATAAGCACGGGGCCATACGCGATCTCTAATGACGTCACACGCATACAATTTGTATGGCGTTGTCATGACATTAGTGTCTCAGACTCTATTAGCGTCTCGAGTCTAGACTCTAAACGTTTTATAAGCACCAGGCCAGAAACACACTGGATATATAATCATGGATAAACCAGATACTATCTAATATATAATTTCAGTCGTTGAATAAGTTTTAAATCGCAAGCATCTTACAACGGCAATAAACTCGTAACATTGACATCATTGATATAATTCCAGACAGTGTTGTTGATTTAGGAGAGCTGTTTCACTAATGTTAGACTCAGACTACCAACTGCCATCACAGAGTTGGCCAACTTTCTGCTGTCACGACGTCTACGACTGTCCAGTTGCTAGTCTTGGCGCTCTTAAAAACTCCATTCTCGTCGTATATAACCCATTAGTTGTTAATCTGAGCGCACCCGTCGTAAGCTGGGGAAATTACAACTCAGTCGTCGAGTTGGTCAACTTCGTCGTAACAGTTGGTAGTCTGAGCCTAACATAACATTGTTTGTTTTGAACAGAGAGAAAAAAAATCAGCAAGAACTGTCTTTGAGGACTGAAATAAAGAAGATCGGCGCGCCATTGGTCCTACTATGGGATTATTCCAAACAGTGTTGTTGATTGAAGGAGCACTGTCTCACTAGCCTGTAACGTTTGTCTTGGACAGAGAGTTAAATAAGCTGGAACGGTCGTTTAGGATTGTGAATAAAACAAGATCCACCTTTGAGATTCAACTCCCTCGTCGCGCCTTCGTTCTACAGTGAGTTTAGTCCAAACAGTGTGGTGTATTATAGGAGAGCTGCATCACTAGCAGGCATCGTTTGTTTTAGATAGTGAGCCAAATCAAGCAAGAACTGTCGTTCAGGATTGAAAATCCCAGAAGACCCATCTTTGAGACTAAACTCAGTCGGCGCGCCATTGTCGTACAATGTGATTATTCCAAACAGTGTTTATTTTTGGAAATCTGTATGACTAACACGCATCATTTGTTCTGTACAGCGACAAATCAGCAAGAACTATCGTTCAGAACTGAAATAAAAGAGACCCACCTTTGAGATAGAACTCAGTCAGCGCGCCATTGTCCTACAATGTGATTATTCCAAACAGTGTTGTTGACTTTAGGAAATCTGTATGACTAACACGGATCATTTGTCCTGGATAGAGACAAATCAGCAAGAACTGTCTTTCAGGACTAAAACCCCCAGAAGATTCGCCTTTGAGATAGAACTGGGTCGTCGCGCCTTCGTCCTACAATGGGTTCATTCCAAACAGTGTTCTGTATTTCTGTGATTCTCACTGTGGTGTCCGGGTTTTCACTCAGTGACGTCCAACAACGATCACATCGTCTGGAGGGGTCAGAGTTCATCACCGAGACTGTGAAGAATTTCCTCCAGTGCAAGAGTCTGTGTGGCCGTCGGTCTCTGTGTAAGTCTGTCAACTACAACGCGAGGACGGGAGAATGTACGTCAAACTTCAGAGATACCGAGACATCGTTGGAACTGTTGCTGGACAGTGTTCCTGGAAGTGTGTTTGCGGAGAAACGATTTATGCCTGAGGTAAGATGTGGATAAAGATGTATAGTAAAACCCCTCTAAACCAGACACCCTTGTGTACTGGCTTTTAAAAAGGGACTCTGTAAAACGTCCGGTTTTGAGGAAAATCCGGTTTACACCGGTTTTCGATCTTGAGAGGTTTGACTGTAGTTGTTAACCATTGTCAAAAAAAAAAAAAATAATAAAAAAAAAAGAAAAAAAAAGAAAGAAAGAAGAAGAACAAGATTCATATATTGTATTATAATTTTTAGTAGATTTTGCAACACTTGCATCGAACGTAATAAGCTGTTTGATGATGTCGGTCGTTGGTTATAGCATCTTCCCCTCAGTTTTATCCCAAATGTCTACAACTAGTAACATGTGGTAACCTTCATCAAAAGCTAGTAGCCCTAAAATTTCCCGACGCCATATAACCGTCAATAAAATGTGTTGAGTGCGTCGTTAAATAAACCATTTCCTTCCTTCCTTCCCTAAAAATTCATTTAAAAAGAGAAGAGATAAAAACAAAATCTGAAAGGTTAACATGTAGAGCACGAGGAAACAACTACTAGCCTGTCGGACTACCGCGTTAAGAAACCTGGTAGCCTGTGCTAACCTTTGTGGTTGCTAAGAGAACCAAGGGCTATGGTGCTTTAACCGACAGGTTTACTGGAACTGCAAGTGTGTAGTTTGCATCAATACATTATCTTCTGCTGATTAAAACACATTGTAGATTAACACGTTTAGTACAATTAGAAGTGTATTAACCTATCCACGACTCCTTTTATTGTTTACCGGCCTCAGTGGCGTCGTGGTTAGGCCATCGGTCAACAAGCTGGTAGGTACTGGGTTCGGATCCCAGTCGAGGCATGGGATTATTAATCCAGATACCGACTCCAAACCCTGAGTGAGTGCTCCGCAAGGCTCAATGGGTAAGTGTAAACCACTTTCACCGACCAGTGATCAATAACTGGTTCAACAAAGGCCATGATTTGTGCTACCCTGCCTGTGGGAAGCGCAAATAAAAGATCCCTTGCTGCTAATCAGAAAGAGTAGTCCATCAAGTGGCGACAGCGGGTTTCCTCTCAAAATCTGTGTGGTCCTTAACCATATATCTGACGCTATATAACCGTAAATAAAATGTGTTGAGTGCGTCGTTAAATAAAACATTTATTTATTTTTCCTTTTATTGTTCCTTTTTAAACTTTTCTTTTCTTGTTTCTTTCTTTCGTTTTTCTTTTTTTCTTTCTTTCGTTTTTTTTCGATTTCTCCTATAGCATCCTATCCAAAAATCGCACTGATTTTTTTTTCTTCAAATTTTTTGCACTTTTTCATCGTAGAAATAATTATTTGCTGGTTTCTTTTCCAGAGTAGCGGTGTTTGCAACAGCATACCATGTGGAGACACAGAAGTTTGTAACCAGTTGGGATCCAAACGCAGATGCTTCAGTGAAGGTATCAGTATGTGAAAGGAAAGGAATGTCTACACCAAACTTGTCGTACTGTAAACGGTGTTGAGGTGTTGTTTTTCTTCCTCCTAAGACTTCCATTGTTCACAGTTTATGAATTGTTTGTCAAACCATGTCATATTAAAGGGACAGTCCTGAGTTTACAACCATTGTAAAATGTTTCTGACCAATAGAGCCTTTTTGATGAGGTAACATACAAATCAAATACATTTTCTTATTTAAAATATCAGTCACTTTTTAAAAACATTTCAAGTGTTTGTTGGTGTCTTAATGCTTGTAATGGCCCAAACTGGATTTTACCTCCCAATAATTTCATATGTACGAAAAAATATATATCACGAATTAAAAGTATAAACTGAGTGCTACAAACATTAGTATACGACCGCAACACATTAGATATACAGACAATGGTATTCTGAACAAGAAAATGTATTTAGTATGAAATAGTAGTCGCCAACAAGGCTCTGTTATCGCAGACATCTTGCAATGGCTGCAAACTCAGGACTGTCCCTTTAAGAGTGATCGTTGAACACGTTGTAAATATCTTGGCACATTGAAATTACAATGAAAGTGTCCCTTTAATGCCTGTATACTAGTATTGTATGTACAGTAGAATCTCGTTGGCTCGACCTCGGAAGGGTCGAATACACCGCAACGCTCGAACCAAAAACGAAGTCCCGTTATTTTTGTTCGGTAAACCCTTATATTAACTACTGAAGGGTCGAACACGTCCAAGGTCGACTATAAGCCTTCGCTCGAACTAAATTGTCGGTCCCATCTCATGGGCGTACATAGGATTTTGAAAAGGGGGGTTCCAATACATAGGATTTTGAAAAGGGGGGGTTCCAAAATAGATTGCAGAGATATTGGGCATATATTTCTATGTTAAGTAAATATAATAATGTCAGATATCAATGTCAGATATATTGAATTATAAAAAAAGCGATTTCGGGGGGGGGGGGGGGGGGGCGGTCGAACCCTATGTACGCCCATGCATCTATGTTAATAGCTATATTTCCCTCGAACTGGTGATCCATCAAATATCAAATGGGCAATTCCGTGGTGTCGGACGTACATTTCAGACACTTCAGCCAAGCATTACATATATGTACGAAAAGTTCCACAACTTTTTATTGTTATACATTGTAAGAACCAACTAGGGCACCATTGTTATATATAAACTTTATTCCACCCTTTGCCGCTTTAGGTGTACAGGGGAAAATATGCATGGTGTCGGACGTATGCACACAAACTGCAATGTTTCGCCCACACATGGTTATGACCAATTCTCTGTGATATGTGATGGCATATTAAAAATATTGTGTCCTATTGATATAGGGTAGATGTTTATTTGTATATCAGATGTAAAAACTGTGTTTTAATCACACACGTGTGAAATACAACTTTACAAGTTTTGAAAAACGGTCATTATAATTGATAAACAAGATGATATTAAAAACAAAAACACAGTTTGAGCTAGGATTTATTATTTTTCTTTAAAGAAAGTGTAAAACCATTACCAGGTGCATCACAGAAGGGAGGTTCAGGGGGTGGGGATGAACCCCCCTCTTGGCCATGCGTTTTCTTTAAAGCAGTTTTGTTTGTTTTGAAAGAAACCTTAAATATTAGCCATAAACTTTACTAGTTCAGTGCAAAGATGAACACCATTTAAAAAATCAAGGTAACATCCATGACTTCATGGGGTGGAGTGGGGGGGGGGGGGGGCAAGATGGCCACCTTGTGACTAATTTACATGTACAAATGACAAGTGACACAAGAAAAATTGCCACTAGCTACATGTATGACACTATGAGATGACAGAACCACAAAAAAGTTTCATTAAAACTAAAAGCATATACGATGGGGTAACTGTGGCTGTGATCCCCTCCCCCCTCCCCCCGTCACTAGGAACCTGAACAAGGTGCAAGAGACATATTTTAAAAATTTTGCATTTATTTGTGATAAGTAACTTTATATTTATTGATTCCACACATAATCTCTGTAAAATTTACTAGAAAATTTCAAAATAGTAAAGTGCTGCCACTGAATGTAAAAGTGGTTTCCTCAAATGTGACGTCACATTTATCATATTAGTTGTGATCCTCTACAAATTTTTCAATTTGTATAATTATGGCAGTAAATGCAATTACTGGGGTTTTTTTTATTTTGTTGTGGAGATGAACAATAGTTACAACTATAATTTTTACCTTTGAAAACATAATCAACACTTTTGGCGGGAAGTTACCGTTTGCACACTTTGATAAATTCCTCTTAATCAACTTATGTATAAAAAAATTAATACTGATTGTCATAACTGGCTCTAATTATAAAAAATGTCTCCTAATATCACACTGGTATTGCATAAATATCAATACTTTGCTTCAAAATTTGAAAAAAAATAAACATGTTTTATGGTGTCGGACGTACATGGTGTCGGACGTACACAATAACAGCACCACAGTAGCATGGCAATTATAACATATTCAGTAATGGTTTTCATATTTTTTAATGAACCATATAAAATTAACATTGCATCTCAGTTAGTAACATTTTACAACCAGTTAGTAGCAGTGGAGATTAAAAAAAAATTATATTTTGGTGTCGGACGTACACACTAGTAACATATGTAAATAATTATGTATAAAAGTCTGCTTGAAATATAAATTTGTATTTTATATATTATGTCGATTAACAAAGGGCATGTCTGGAATTATTTCTGTATAAAGATTTCTATTTCTACTCACTTATGTAAAAGAAAATATGCTGATAAATGTGTTAATAGAATTTTTCGTAAAATATTGCTGCATTCATGGTCATGGGTGTATGGGGACTCTTTGATTTAGGGGGGCTGGAGGGGTTGATTTGCCCGAAATTTTACCCAGATAAAAACTGCCCGAATTTTACCCACTGTTTTGCCCGAATTTGGGGAGGGGGGGGGAGGGCAAACCCCCCCCCCCCCCCCCCCCCCCCCCCCCCGGGTCGTACGCCCATGTTCATGGTTGATGCATTAGTTACATTATCAGTGACTAAAACACATCTACTGAAAAAGGATTAATGTAATATTTGACACTAGAGATAATTACCTTTCAAATGATACCAAACTTATCTCATATGAATGAGTTTAAAAAAAATTAATGACCTATTAGTTTACTTGACCACGGAATTATAACCTTAGGATTAATTATTTAGGCGAAACGAACTATAGAAAGAAAGAAAGAAATGTTTTATTTAACGACGCAGGCGTAGATGAATCGGGGAATCGCAACACTAGCCATGCAATCCTTTTGTCACCACACTTGTCATGTTGTTTGTTACGCGACTATCGGTAATGATCTTTCAAGTACAGCTAGTGTTACTGCAACTGTTAGATGAACCGTGATAACAATCAAACATTAATGCACAAACGGGCCTCAGCATAAAGCGTTACTTTGAACACGACTACATTTCTGGAAAGTGGACAGTGCTGCGTTTTTTATTGTTGAAATGTTCAAATTGTTTAGTAATAAATTCATGTAAATACAGATTAAGAATTTGCCATTTATTTATTTGATTTCAGTGCATTTACATGTATTACACAATTTGTGTCTAATTCAACTTTCTAACTGATGTTAAGAAAATGTCCGATGTTGACCGAAAGGTTCGGTCGAACTACCCGATGGGTCGAACACTTTCTCGAGCACCGTAGGGATTCGAGCCAACAGTATACAACTGTGTGTGTGTGTGTATATATATATATATATATATATATATATATATATATATATATATATATACACACAGTAGAATCTCGTTGGCTCGACCTCGGAAGGGTCGAAGACACCGCAACGCTCGAACCAAAAATGAAGTCCCGAGTTTTTTGTTCGGTAAACCCTTATATTAACTGCTGAAGGGTCGAACACGTCCAGGGTCGACTATAAGCCTTCGCTCGAACTAAATTGTCGGTTCCATCTATGTTAATAGCTATATTTCCCTCGAACTGGTGATCCATCAAATATCAATTAGGCCAAATAAAAAATAAAAGAGTTGGTGATCGTCCTTTTGATCACACAAATCAGGGTGGGTAGGGGGACGGGGGAGGTTGTTTTTTTCTTCTGTGAAAAACTTTATAAAACCCTGGAGACCAGCAGTTTCAGTCAACAGCGCATGCGCCTGGATGTTGTAGTTCCTTCACTGGCCGCCAGATGGACCTGGTGATGGTTTAACCCGTTACGGTGCTTATGAAAGTTGAATTGCTGCTATCTCGACGCATTTTTAACAGTTTTTAACAAAATAAAAAATAAAATAATTTCAGGGGCGGGCGCATTTTTCAGGTACGGGCGGGGACGATCACCAACTCTTTTTTTTTATTTGGCTTTATGGTAAACCACCAAACAGGACTAACAATTGCTGCGCTTGCGCAGTTGGTTATTATAACATTCGGATTAATTATTTAGGCGGAACGAACTATAAAAAGAAAGAAAGAAATGTTTTATTTAACGACGCAGGCGTAGATGAATCGGGGAATCGCAACACTAGCCATGCAATCCTTTTGTCACCCACTTGTCATGTTGTTTGTTAAGCGACTAACGGTAATGATCTTTCAAGTACAGCTAGTGTTACTGCAACTGTTAGATGAACCGTGATACCAATCAAACATTAATGCACAAACGGGCCTCAGCATAAAGCGTTACTTTGAACACGACTACATTTCTGGAAAGTGGACAGTGCTGCGTTTTTTATTGTTGAAATATTCAAATTGTTTAGTAATAAATTCATGTAAATACAGATTAAGAATTTGCCATTTATTTATTTGATTTCAGTGCATTTACATGTATTACACAATTTGTATCTAATTCAACTTTCTAACTGATGTTAAGGAAATGTCCGATGTTGACCGAAAGGTTCGGTCGAACTACCCGATGGGTCGAACACTTTCTCGAGCACCGTAGGGATTCGAGCCAACAGTATACAACTGTGTGTGTGTGTATATATATATATATATATATATATATATATATATATATATATATATACACACAGTAGAATCTCGTTGGCTCGACCTCGGAAGGGTCGAAGACACCGCAACGCTCGAACCAAAAATGAAGTCCCGAGTTTTTTGTTCGGTAAACCCTTATATTAACTGCTGAAGGGTCGAACACGTCCAGGGTCGACTATAAGCCTTCGCTCGAACTAAATTGTCGGTTCCATCTATGTTAATAGCTATATTTCCCTCGAACTGGTGATCCATCAAATATCAATTAGGCCAAATAAAAAATAAAAGAGTTGGTGATCGTCCTTTTGATCACACAAATCAGGGTGGGTAGGGGGACGGGGGAGGTTGTTTTTTTCTTCTGTGAAAAACTTTATAAAACCCTGGAGACCAGCAGTTTCAGTCAACAGCGCATGCGCCTGGATGTTGTAGTTCCTTCACTGGCCGCCAGATGGACCTGGTGATTGTTTAACCCGTTACGGTGCTTACGAAAGTTGAATTGCTGCTATCTCGACGCATTTTTAACAGTTTTTAACAAAATAAAAAATAAAATAATTTCAGGGGCGGGCGCATTTTTCAGGTACGGGCGGGGACGATCACCAACTCTTTTTTTTTATTTGGCTTTATGGTAAACCACCAAACAGGACTAACAATTGCTGCGCTTGCGCAGTTGGTTATTATAACATTCGGATTAATTATTTAGGCGGAACGAACTATAAAAAGAAAGAAAGAAATGTTTTATTTAACGACGCAGGCGTAGATGAATCGGGGAATCGCAACACTAGCCATGCAATCCTTTTGTCACCACACTTGTCATGTTGTTTGTTAAGCGACTGTCGGTAATGATCTTTCAAGTACAGCTAGTGTTACTGCAACTGTTAGATGAACCGTGATACCAATCAAACATTAATGCACAAACGGGCCTCAGCATAAAGCGTTACTTTGAACACGACTACATTTCTGGAAAGTGGACAGTGCTGCGTTTTTTATTGTTGAAATATTCAAATTGTTTAGTAATAAATTCATGCAAATACAGATTAAGAATTTGCCATTTATTTATTTGATTTCAGTGCATTTACATGTATTACACAATTTGTATCTAATTCAACTTTCTAACTGATGTTACGGAAATGTCCGATGTTGACCGAAAGGTTCGGTCGAACTACCCGATGGGTCGAACACTTTCTCGAGCACCGTAGGGATTCGAGCCAACAGTATACAACTGTGTGTGTGTGTGTGTATATATATATATATATATATATATATATATATATATATATATATATATATATATATATACACACAGTAGAATCTCGTTGGCTCGACCTCGGAAGGGTCGAAGACACCGCAACGCTCGAACCAAAAATGAAGTCCCGAGTTTTTTGTTCGGTAAACCCTTATATTAACTGCTGAAGGGTCGAACACGTCCAGGGTCGACTATAAGCCTTCGCTCGAACTAAATTGTCGGTTCCATCTATGTTAATAGCTATATTTCCCTCGAACTGGTGATCCATCAAATATCAATTAGGCCAAATAAAAAATAAAAGAGTTGGTGATCGTCCTTTTGATCACACAAATCAGGGTGGGTAGGGGGACGGGGGAGGTTTTTTTCTTTTTTCTGTGAAAAACTTTATAAAACCCTGGAGACCAGCAGTTTCAGTCAACAGCGCATGCGCCTGGATGTTGTAGTTCCTTCACTGGCCGCCAGATGGACCTGGTGATGGTTTAACCCGTTACGGTGCTTACGAAAGTTGAATTGCTGCTATCTCGACGCATTTTTAACAGTTTTTAATAAAATAAAAAATTAAATAATTTCAGGGGCGGGCGCATTTTTCAGGTACGGGCGGGGACGATCACCAACTCTTTTTTTTTATTTGGCTTTATGGTAAACCACCAAACAGGACTAACAATTGCTGCGCTTGCGCAGTTGGTTATTATAACATTCGGATTAATTATTTAGGCGAAACGAACTATAAAAAGAATTCGGGATTCGAGTCAACGGTATTCAACTGTATATATATATATATATACATGTGTTTTCCTCAAATTCCATCGAACGGTGGCGTAATAAAGTTCTGTTCTGTTCTGTTCTGTTCTGTTAAAGGTATAGTAAACTCAAACAAGAGATTTATGTGTTGGAAAGAAGCATACCCGGACCACCAATACATATTGACACTTTAACAAATGAAAAACGCGTAATTTTAGAGTTAATAAAAAAAAGTGATTATTCCTGCTAACTGGGGGCAGCCATTTTGTTGGTATAGCTTGGAGGTTCTAATAGACCAAATCAATTCCTATTGCCGATAATGTTAACGTTTACTAATAAAACTGATATAAGCAGCGTTTCAACACACCCATGAAGTACAGCAATAGACAGTGTGGCACCTCACATCTAATCTACCTGCAAGAAAATGTGTGTGTGTGTGTGTGTGTGTGTGTGTGTGTGTGTGTGTGTCACGTATTATTTAAGAGATTTAATTAATGTTTTTAATAGCAACCGTCATTTTTGCTGAAAATTGCACTTCCATTTTTGGGGGTACCCCGCATTAGTTTCAACCTCTGGTATATACTGCATAACAACTGTATGACAAATAAAAGTGTATTTATTTATTGTCAGTGGATAATAGTATTTGCCCAAAAATCAATGTCACATATTACTATCAATCACACCCACAGCTGCTTTTACTCCGTAAATGCACGTCGAACTCTGACACGGAACTCTCTTCTTTGGTACTATGCAACCTGGAACGAAGTGACGTCAGCTCCGTCCATCTGCTCTATGCACAGTGTAAAGAAACGCTCTAATTTACGACAAGGCGCATCGCTTTCATCAACCTGACTTGTAAAACAACATAAATGACTTGATAGTATAATAAATTATTTAACAAAATATATTTCAATTTGCATCAATAGAACGAAATGGAGTTATAGTATTTTTCTTTTTTTAAAAACCAAAGAAAAAAATGCATATTATTAGGCCTATTGGTATGCTACGTTCGAGCAAAAACGACCACTCACGATACCCAAATGATAATTTTCTTTTCTTTGGGATTACGTAATTGGTCAGTTTTGTGATTTTAGATGGGAAAGTCTACTTAATCAAGGGTTTTACAGAATTACAGTAATAAAGCAAAACGGCTGATCGATTACGATTAGAGGGGTGTCCGTACGGTTAACACACAATACCCTGTGATCTTCATAAAAGAGGCACGTCTTTTTAGTGTGTCTAGACACAGTGTCTGGGGACCGTCTAAATATACACCTGCCAATCAGGAACCCAGGTACAGGCCACGGAAAGAAAAGACCAATTAACTAAGAAAACACTCCGATTATTATTTCAGTACGTGGGTTAATTTATGTACAAACCATGAAACAGTTATTTCAACACTTTGACAATGGTGGTTTATTTTGTATTAAACAATATATAATTGTTGCTGGCTTACTGGGATGACTATTATTACAGAATATTGCGATTTCATCCGCAAAAATCAAGTATGTTTTGTTTCTTCAGTTCGAAGACTAATTCCTGACGTGACACGTTAGGTATTACATAACCACCAGCTCGCCAGAGGGCGTATTCACTGGGATGATACAAAATGGCTGCGCCCGTTATATATAATAGCCGTCAGATTTATCCGTTTTATTAATTAACTATACGATTATACTTGTTGATATTAAGCAATAATGTGCATTATATATCGTTGAATATGCATACCAGGTCAAATGCCTTGATTGTCCCTTCCTTTAAACAAAATTCATTTCTCTTGTTTTGTCTGGAGTAGAGTTCGTTTGAGAAAACTGAATGACAATGCCCATAAAACAACAAACTGTTTGTCAAACGTTTTACGCATATAATAAAATGGTCGCAGGAACACGTTTTCCAACCAGTTCCCAACGACTCGTAGATCTTTCCGTTTGTCTGTATGTCTCTCTCGGTCTCTTCCTTGCACCAGGTGTCCTCAAAACAACAATTTAAACAAACGCACACACGCACACACGCACACACAGACACACACACACACACACACGTCTCTGTATCTGTCTGTCTGCAGGGGCGGCCGTACCACTTTTCAAAGAGGTACGGCATGTGTGTGTGTGTGTGTGTGTGTGTGTGTGTGTGTTGTGTGTTATTTGTTATATCTGTGAAAATGTCCGTACGAGTAATTTGAAAGGAGTCTGGCAACCACGAGCCGCACCACTATGTTTTATACTGTGCCGCCCGTGATCTGTCGGTCTGTCTGTCTGTCTCTGTCTCTGTCTGTCTGTCTGTCTGTCTGTCTCTGTCATTACTTTCCTTTGTTTTAATCTTGAACCCCTATTTCAGAAATCCGCTGCGGTGAACCACCTGATGTTCCTAACGCCAGCAAGACCACTTTCGGGCCGACACTCCATTCCGTCTGCCACTACAGCTGCGACGTCGGTTACGTTATGGTTAACGGCACGACGACGTCATCATGCCTGGTAACGAGGGCGTGGTCTCTCACAGACTTGATTTGTGCTGGTGAGATTTTATTCATAGAACAACAACCACCACCACCACCACCAAAAAACCCAACTGACTACTATCTTAAGATATATGCTTTATCCTGCTCAGATCAGAATGGCGAAAGCCGCTATCTTAAGACAGCAACTAGCTCGAGTGTTCTATAGCTCTCCCCTGTTTCTGTGTTGTCAAGGAAACAACATATAAACACGGGAGGACTAGAGGGCACCTGAACTAGACAGCAACCAGGCCAGGACCCGTGTTTATAAAACCTTTAGAGTGCAGACTCAATCTCAAATGACGTCACACGCATACAATTTGTATGGCGTTGTCGTGATATTAGTGTTTCAGACTCTATTAGTCTCGAGTCTGGTGCTTATATAAAAGTTTAGGGACGGTCCATAAATTTCAATGGTTTTCATAATCCTAACAATGTTAGGATTGGGTTTGACCCCCTACCCCCTCCCCTAATCCAAACATAAAAAATATTGATATAATGCGTACATGGCGTTTACCCCCTCCCCCTTGTTTCGAATTGTAAGAAACATTGACCTTCGATGGACCGATGTTTTACCTGAAAAGCAATCCGAACATGGCTTTTACCCCCCCCCCCCCCCTTCCGAACATTGTTCAGATTGTGAAGCACATCGATATTTATGGACCGTCCCTTAGAGTCCAGACTCGAGACTAATAAGAGTGAAACAGTAACGTCACGGCAAAGCCATACAAAGTGCATGCGTGTGACGTCACTTGAGATCGAGTCTGGACTCTAAACGTTTTGTAAGCACGGTGCCAGTTATTTTATTTAAAACGAAACATTAATCAAACGAACCGTTTTATTTCATAACTTTACCCATTTCCTGAGTAGTATCAATCAATCAATCAATCCACCAACCAGTTGACTCGTGCTCACCATACATGCACTGAAATATTTTCTCTACTCGTGCTAGCAACATTCGTCGCTACGACAATATCAATATCCGGTGTCGGACACAGTGTTTATACCGAACAGCATCATGGGATATTTATATTAATTTCCCCCTTGATAGGACAGCATTAGCTCGAGTACTCTGACTGTAAAAGAGCTAGACGGACATTTGGACGGTTATTAGCCGTTCCAGTCATAGACCAAGCTATGTATTGTTTTCGCAATCGCTGCGCACCAAACGGTAGTTAAAGATTCCCGCTCTAATACCACAACAATCCTATGTTTGATGTCAAATACTTTTACATCGATCATTTTCGAGTTCCCTGATTAAAAAAACAAAGATCCACAGCACCGGGGCCGACATTCTGCTGAGCTGCGGCCAACTCCGACGCCGGTATTCCAAACATCGCTGACCTAAATCGTGACGTCACTCGGTGATCCCCCTTACAGTAAGAAAGAAATGTTTTATTTAACGACGCACTCAACACATTTTATTTACGGTTATATGGCGTCAGACATATGGTTAAGGACCAAACAGATTTTGAGAGGAAACCCGCTGTCGCCACTGCATGGGCTACTCTTCCGATTGGCAGCAAGGGATCTTTTATTTGCGCTTCCCACAGGCAGGATAGCACAAACCATGGCCTTTGTTGAACCAGTTATGGATCACTGGTCGGTGCAAGTGGTTTACACCTACCCATTGAACCTTGCGGAGCACTCACTCAGGGTTTCGAGTCGGTATCTGGATTAAAATCCCATGCCTCGACTGGGATCCGAACCCAGTACCTACCAGCCTGTAGACCGATGGCCTGCCACGACGCCACCGAGGCCGGCCTTCCCCTTACAGGGTCCAAACGTCCGTCTAGCTCTCTTACGGTCAGAGTACTCGCGCTAGGACAGCATATACCACGACATTTGATATATAAGTTGTTGAGCACTGAGACAAATAAAAATTAAACGTTTTGTATATATTTCAGAGATCAGTCGCAGGATCGAACCACCTCGGTTGATTCATTCAGCTGATTGTTTTTTCTCGTTCCAACCAGTGCACCACATCTGGACAAAGGCCGTGGTATGTGCTTTCCTGTCTTTGGGAAAGTGCCTATAAAAGATCCATTGCTTCATTTGGAAAAATGTAACGGGTTTTCTCTGATGACTACGAGTCAGAATTATCAAATGTTTGACATCCAATAATGAATAAATCAATGTGCTCTGGTGGTGTCGTTAAACAAAACAAACCCTTTATAATTTGTGAATATTTCAGAGATCAGCTGCGGCCAACCTCCCGATGTTGCAAACGCCAGCAAGACAACAGACGGAATGTCGGTTAATTCCACAACTAGATACAGCTGTAACGTCGGTTACGTAGTGTTCAACGGCTCGACGACGTCAACGTGTGACGTAACGGGGACGTGGACGCCGTCAAACCTCACATGTGTTGGTGAGACTTGACTTCTATTCTACCCTACCTTGACTGATATTGAAAACATATACAAATCAGATTTCCTTTTCCTTAAAAAAAAAAAAAAAAGAAGAAAAAAACCATCCTAGAAATTTCGCTTGTGACTTTCGAAAACCCGCTTAATTTCATGCACACGCACCTGGAGATACCCACCCCCACCCCACCCCCCAAAAAAACAACAACAACAACCACCCCCACCCCCCAAAAAAAAAACACCCAAAAAACTAAATCAAAACCAAAAACCAACCCCCAAACAAACAAACAAATAAATAAATAAAAATAACAAAACAGAAAACAAAAACAACAACCAACAGCAACCCCCCCCCCCCCCACCTTTTGTTTGCCATTTTAAGGGAACACGAAAGTAGGCCCTAAATCATAATACACTGTCCACCACACTATCGTATATGCAAAACAATGGAGAACATAACAATAATCCATATTTTGTGCTAGCAGTTATTAATATAAATTTGGAAAAACGAGTTTCACTTTAGAAGGACCCACTTCATGCTTGTCAGTCACTGAAACATTTTATACTACACATCGCCCATTTAACAGTTTACTTCCCTGTCACCTTAAGGTTGGACTATACCAATTAAAATCCCATAGGCAACCATGTTAACGTTTGTGTTTAAAAACACTATATGCAATATATCAACCAAAATATGACCCATAAATATCAGTACTACAACTCCTACCTCAAAGTATTAACTGCAGAAAATGGTACCTTTCATGGCTCATTTTCGGTATAATCAGATGTTTCTACAACACCCCTAGTTTCGCACAAAATTTCAGTACTTTTTTTTACAGGTACCCCATACATGTTCCAAGCACAAGGCTACTTGACACGGTAGTACTACATCAAATAAAATTGCATACATTTTTAGCCCAGATGAAACTATTTTTTTTTTACAACCAACATACTCACATTTATAACCAACCACAGGACTTGTGGTGTCAACTTCTCTATCAAAACATAAAACTAAGATAGTAATACACGGATACTCAGTCTTTATAGGTATTAACATCTCTCGATGTTGCAGTCGAAAGAAATGTTTTATTTAACGACGCACTCAACACATTTTATTTACGGTAATATGGCGTCAGACATATGGTTAAGGACCACACAGATTTCGAGAGGAAACCCGCTGTCGCCACTACATGGGCTACTCTTCCGATTAGCAGCAAGGGATCTTTTATTTGCGCTTCCCACAGGCAGGATAGCACAAACCATGGCCTTTGTTGAACCAGTTATGGATCACTGGTCGGTGCAAGTGGTTTACACCTACCCATTGAGCCTTGCGGATCACTCACTCAGGTTTTGGAGTCGGTATCTGGATTAAAAATCCCATGCCTCGACTGGGATCCGAACCCAGTACCTACCAGCCTGTAGACCGATGGCCTAACCATGACGCCACCGAGGCCGGTGTGTTGCAGTCGAAGAACTGTTGAAAAACATTCGTTTATTTAACGACACTACAAGATCACATTGATCTATTTATCATCGGCTATTGGATGTCAAACATTTGTTAATTTCGACATAATGTATAGTCTTAAAAAGAAAACTCGCTACATTTTTCCATTAGTAGCAAGGGCTTTTTTTTTATATGCACCATCCCACATATAGGATAGCACATACCACGGCCTTTGATATACCAGTCGTGATGCACTGGCTAGAACGAGCAATAGTCCAAATGAGCCCACCGACGCGGGTCGATCCTAGACCGACTGCGCATCAAGCACTGGGCTAATTCCGTCCCCTTAAAAGTAAGACCTATTTTCAGTGAAGATAAACCTTTATAATTTGTGATGGACGGGACTTAGCTCAGTGGGTTGAGTGCTCGCTTGAGGCGCTTGCGTCTCAGGATCGAACCACCTCGGTGGATCCATTCAACTGATTGTTTTTTTTTCTCGTTCCAACCAGTGCACCACAACTGGACAAAGGCCGTAGTATGTGTTATATCGTTAGATAAATAATTCTTAGTTATCAGAGTAACTTGTGTAACTCGACCGAAGTCGGCCCAAGTAATTCTTAGTTATCAGAGTAACTTGTGTAACTCGACCGAAGTCAGCCCAAGTAATTGCCTTGATAGATTGTATCATTTATTCTGATTGGTTGAGTTGATTGTCTGTTCAGTTAGCGCCATTAATAAAGAATGGAAGTTGATTGAATTGGTGTCTATATTTGGGTACAATACACCAGAACTGGCGACGAGGATGGGATTATTTATCCATGCGAACATTTACGCTAGTGTTTGAAGGACCTTGTGAGTTAAATGATTGATCCGAATTTAAACCGATGTGTGTTAAACGTCGTGTGATAGCAGTTGAATGCTGTATGAATTACGTCACGCCGGTTAAATGTTCGACAGCGTGGGTTTCTGACAAACAAGGGAGGCAACTCTTGTATACCAAGTGCGCGAAACGTACAACCTAAAACAATGGCTCAAACAATTGGAAAAATGGACTGTTTTGATGAAACGGTCAAAACATGGCCTATCTATATCGAAAGATTAGACCAGTATTTTGAAGTGAACGAAATTCCAGAAGAAAAAAAATTGCCAGCGTTGTTAAGTCTCATGGGACCCAAAACGTGTGGGTTACTCCGAACATTGACGAAACCAGATTTACCTAAAACAAAAACATACACTGAAGTTGGTGAAATTTTAACAAGACACCTGTCACCCAAACCACTGGTGATAGCAGAACGATTTCGGTTCCATAAGTGAGATCAAATACCAGGTGAATCAATAAAAACATTTATGACAGTTTCAAGAAAACAAACTGAATTTTGTGAATTTGGTACTTTTCTAAATGAAGCCCTTCGACATATATTTGTTTGTGGTTTGATAAATGAGCAGATTCAGAAAAGATTGCGGTCTGAAGAAAACTTGACATATGATAAGGCAGTAAAGACTGCTGTAGCGATGGAATCAGCAATAAAAGATTCAAGTGAACTACAACTTCATTCAAAGCCTACCGTTCCTGTAAACAAAGTTTACAAATCCACAGAGGGAGGAAAAAGTAATGAATCATCCGCTTTGCCGAAGTGTGGTAGATGTGGTTACCATGGTCATACACCTGACAAGTGTAAATTTAAAGGTGCTGCATGCCGACAGTGTGGAAAAAAGGGACATTTGCAGTCAGTGTGTAGATCGAAACCAGTTAAATACCCAGCCTGTAATTCCAGACCTCGCATTCCACAGAAAAACAGGAAGGTGAATGTGAATTCTTCAAAGACGACATAGTTTTCTGTTGTCACAAGACTGACAAAGATGGTCTTCACAAAACTAAAGAGAAAATTAATGCTGTTGTAAACGCTAAACGACCAGAGAATGTGAGTCAAGTGCGTTCTCTTCTGGGACTTGTCAATTACTACCATCGATTCCTACCAGATTTGACAACAGTATTGTGGCCTTTGAATCGGCTACTGGAGAAAGACCACAAGTGGTGTTGGACTAAAGACTGTGAAAAGTCATTCCAAGAGATAAAGCAAATGATGGTTTCTGACCAAGTGTTAACCCACTATGATATGAACTAACCAGTGAAACTGGCATGTGACGCTTCATAATATGGAATTGGAGCAGTTTTATCCCACATTATGAAAGACGGATCCGAAAGACCGATTGCCTATGCTTCTCGTTCCTTGACCAGTGCGGAACGAAATTATGCACAAATAGACAAGGAGGCATTAGCGCTTGTGTGGGGTGTTAAGAAGTTCCATAACTACGTATATGGAAGGAGATTTACCCTAGTTACAGATCACCAACCACTTATTTCGATTTTCCATCCTGAAAAGTGTCTGCCAACCATGACAGCTGCTAGATTGCAGAAATATGCCTTGTTTCTTGCAGGACATGATTATGAAATTGAGTATAAGAACACTTCAAAACATTCAAATGCTGATGCCTTATCTAGGCTACCGTCACAGACTGTTGAAAGTGTGGAAGATCCTGTTGAGATGTTTCATATGTCACAATTTGAAGTGTTACCAGTCACCTGTGAAATGGGGAAAAGAGAAACAATCCGAGATAAGATATTATCTCAAGTATTCCAGGCAACCATGACTGGGTGGAAAGAAGAGGATGCAGAGGTTTTGAAACCCTATTATTCCAGACGTAATGAACTTACAATATTTCAAGGTTGTGTGATGTGGGGTACCCGAATTATTATTCCAACTAAATTGCAATCAGCTGTGTTGGATGAACTGCACATGGGACATCTTGGTGTGGTGAAAATGAAAACAATGGCCCGAAGTTATGTCTGGTGGCCTAAGATGGACCAAGACATCGAAAACTTAGCGAAACATTGCCAGGGATGCTGCAAGTTGAGAAACAATCCTCAAAGTGCACCAGTCCACCACTGGGAGTGGCCTTCTACTCCTTGGTACCGCATATGTTGATTATGCAGGTCCTTTCCAGGGACACATGTATTTGGTGATAGTTGACAGTCATTCAAAGTGGCCAGAAGTGATTTGTACTAACTCCACCACATCAACACAAACTCAGAGGAATTCAAGATGTTTATGAAACAAAATGGAATATTACATCTAACATCAGCTCCATATCATCCCGCGACAAATGGACAGGCTGAACGATTCGTCCAAACGTTTAAAACATGCTATGAATGCAATGAAGGAGAAGAATGGATCAGTGAACAAGAAGTTGGCAAATTTCCTGCTATCTTATCGGAATGCTCCTCACTCAACAACAGGACAGACTCCAGCAAACTTATTCATGATGAGATCACTAAGATCACGACTAGATTTGTTGAAACCAGATGTCGCTACTCGGGTATACAACAAACAGCTCAAGCAGCTTGGAAGCAAACAAACCAAGTTACGGGAGTTTGAACCAGGTCAGCGAGTTTTGGCTCGTAACTATATGAATGGGCCAAAGTGGGTACAAGGAACTATTGTATCGCGAAATGGACATTTGTCATATAAAGTCAAAGTTGGATCTGACATAATCTGGCGTCGACACATAGATCAGTTACTTAATGCCAACATAAAGGACACATACACGAGTGTACCCAATCAAACACTTCCAGCAATTAATCCTCAAATGGATGTGTGCATCAGCGATTCTGAAGGTGATGCAATTATACCAGTCGTTTCAAACCGTGATCCCACAAATAGAGACAATAACATTGTTCCAGACATAGTTCCAGAAATGTCACCAGAATCTGTTCTAACAAAGACAAATGACCCACCTGAACGCCGATACCCGGTCAGAGCACGAAAAGCCCCTGATAGACTGAACTTGTAGAACTGTTTTCTTAAAGCAGCATATTTTATTATTTTCAAGTTAATTTCAAACAGACTATTTGAAAATTAGAGTTAATCCAATTGTTGATGTTTAATTCTTTTATTTCAGGTTGGAACACTGAACATTTCCAATTTTAATAGTTTCCAAGTGGTACAAACTGAAGGATATTCAGAACTGTTTTGTTAGGGAGAAACTGTTAGTGGAGAGGAAGTGTTATATCGTTAGATAAATAATTCTTAGTTATCAGAGTAACTTGTGTAACTCGACCGAAGTCAGCCCAAGTAATTGCCTTGATAGATTGTATCATTTATTCTGATTGGTTGAGTTGATTGTCTGTTCAGTTAGCGCCATTAATAAAGAATGGAAGTTGACTGAATTGGTGTGTATTTGGGTACAATACACCACAGTATGTGCTTTCCTGTCTTTTAGTAAGTGCATATGAAAGATTTCTTGCTTCATTTGGAAAAATGTAGCGGGTTTCCTCTAATGACTACATAAATCAATGTGCTCTAGTGGTGTTGTTAAACAAAAAACTTTATAATTTGTGAATATTTCAGAGATCAGCTGCGGCCAACCCCCCGATGTTCCGAACGCTAACAAAACAACAGACGGAATGTCGGTTAATTCTCTAACTCGATACAGCTGTAATGTCGGTTACGTCGTGTTTAATGGCTCGACGACGTCAATGTGTGATGTAATGGGGATGTGGACGCCGTCAAACCTCACATGTGTTGGTGAGAACAAATATATCAAATTTGAAATCGTCTAATGCTAGGCTCAAACTGTCAACTGTCACGAGGAAGTTGGCCAACTAAATGGTTGCTTTGTAATTTCCCCAACTCCAGACTTACGACGGGTGCGCTCAGATTAACAGCTAATGGGTTATACGATGAAAATAGAGTTGTAAAAGCGCTCAGACTAGCAACTGGACAGTCATAGAAGTCGTAAGATTTGAAAGTTGGCCAACTTGTGCTGGCAGTTAATAGTCTTAGACTAGCATTAAACATGTTTATAAAACCAGGGACGGAGTCGTCAAATTAAGCCCACAGATAAATCTGATGGCAGGCGCGTGAGTAAGAGGGGTTTTCGGGGGTCGAAACCACATTGTCTTCTCTTTTTTTTTGTCAATATACTCTGCCATTTGATAGCTAGACGTACATTTGGACAGTTATGAGCGATCAGTACCGTGGAAATGTACGCTTAGCTCCTGGACGGAAGCGTACTCGGACTACGCACCCCCCCCCCCCCCCCCCCCCGATAAACCTCGGTTACCACAGTCTAGACTCCTTTCTGCTATGGGTCCAGGCTCCACAACTGGTGTAACAAAGACCCATGAAGTAGCGACAGCGGGTTCCCCCTCTCAACGTCTGTGTGGTCCTTAATCATAAGTCTGACGCCATATAACCGTAAGTAAAATTTGAGTACGTCGTTAAAAAAACCCTTTCCTTTCCTTTGCTTTCTGCTAAAATTCCTGCCTGCATAGGGAAATAGCATGCCACAATAGATAAACAACTGTTACGGTTGGAGGGACAATGACTGGGATGTGGAGGTGGACAGCTAAATAACTTGAAAGACACGGGGAGCAACGAAATCGGCATGAAACAAGATGGAATTCAAGGGAGAGAAAAGAAAGAAAGGAAGGAAGGAAGGAAGGAAATGGTTTCTTTAACGACATACTCAACACGGTTTTATTTACGGGTATATGGCGTCAGACACATGGTTAAGGACCACACAGATATTGAGGGAGGAAAGCCGCTGTTGCCACTTCATGGGCTACTATTATCGATTAGCAGCATGGGATCTTTTAAATGCACCATCCCACAGACAGGATAGCACATACCACGGCCTTTTAGGTACCAGTCGTGATGCACTGGCTGGAGCGAGAAATAGCCCAATGGGCTCACTGACGGGGATCGATCCCAAACCGACCACGCATCAAGCGAGCGCTTTACCACTGGGCTACATTCTGCTCCAGAAAATAAAGATGTCATTGTGATTTTGAAATGGGAGGGAGGGAGGTGGGGGTGGGGTGAGAAGAAGATAACATCCCTTGCTTCTAATGGAAAAATGTAGCGGGCTTCCTCTCATAAGACAACATTATGTCTGAACTACTAATGTGTTTACAGTTTGCTCTTGCGTTGTCGTGAAACTAAATATTTTAACTTTTGTTCCAGTCGACTGTGGACCTCCTGTCCTATTTGACCCCAATGGCGTGTTGCTGTATGAGTCCACCATTTTGGGAAGTAACGCAACTGTCGAGTGTGACTTTTACTTCCGGTTCTTTGGAAACAGCAGTTCAGCGAAGTGTGACTCTACCGGAAAGTGGGTCGGAGTCAGCGGGGCGTGTCTACAGGTGCTATGGGAGCTCGAGGTGAGGTTCTTCATAGCACTAATTTTGGCACTGATTTTCACACACATCTATATTTTGTAATCTGCAAATTGGTCTTTTGTTAATGTTGGTAAATGTGTACCTCATGATTATAATGTAACATTTAAAGTAAGTAAGTAAGTAAGTAAATAAATAAATAAATAAATAAATAAAGATAAAAGAAACCTACCGCAATGGCGTGTCTAAGGGGGGGGGGGGGGGAGAAGGGCTGGTGGTCTGCCCCAACTTAATTTTGCGACAGTTATATTTTTATTTTTATCTCTATCTCTATCTCTCTATCTATCTATGTATGTATATATATATATATATATATATATATATATATATATATATATATATATGTATATATAACTGACGATCAAAAGAAAGTATACCAATTATTTTTTCAAAGTATTAAAAACAACACAAAACACAAGTTGATGCAAATGTTATATTTTGAAAGGATAATAATTTGACGATAAATAAACACGAGTATACTCAATAAAACCCATAGAATGATAATATCACAGTACACTAGAGGTGAAATGTGCGATTTCATAAAGGACCACTCATAACGAAGGTGAATACATTTGACCACAAAGAACATGTTTCAATAGTGTGTATGTCCACCATGTGCAAGTATGCAAGCATGGACCCGACGTCGGACAGAGTTTGTTAAGCGCCTAATGACGACATCAGGTATTGCCCTCCACTCCTGCCTCAGTGCCTGTACCAACTGATACCTGTTCATTGGAGGGTTAGGACGACGTCGAATTCGCTGGCCAAGATGACCCCACAAATGTTCTATCGGTGACAGTTCAGGTGAATGGGCTGACCATGGCAAAACATTGACGTTGTTTGCGGCGATGAACTGTTGTACCACACGAGCTGTGTGAGGTCTGGCATTGTCCTGTTGAAACAAAGAGTCTAGGATGGTGTTGCAAGAACGGTAACAGGACGGGACGTAAAATCTGGTTGATGTAACGGTGTGCGTTAAGATTTCGGTCAATGACAATAAGGTCTGTTCGCTGTTGGCCACAGATACCACCCCAAACCATCAGAGATCCACCACCAAACGATTCAGTCTCCTGAACACAGCACGGAGCTGTTCTCTCTCCTGCACGTCGGTATATCCGAGTCCTGCCATCAGCTCTGAATAACTGGAACCTGCCCGCATCAAAAAAGAGTACACGTGGCCAGTTTCGATGTTGCCAACGTTGAAACTGACGTGCCCAACGTAAACGTCGAAGTCGATGTTGCCTCGTCAATGTCATCCCTCTGAATGGTCGATAGGCCCTGATACCATGCTGTCGTAGTCGACGACGTACAGTGTGACGACTGATGACATGTCCAAGGCCAGTCGCTGCAGATGACGTCACAGTGAGGAATCTGTTACGTAAGTGTAAGATGCGGCGATGGTGGTCCTCGTTGGCTGTTGTGACGCGGGGCCTTCCACTTCGTGGTCTGTCTGCAGTCCTGCCAGTCACCCCGTAATGCTGTATTAACCTGGTGATCGTCAGTTTTGTGCAATTCAGGATTCTTTTTTTTTTTTTTTTTTTTTTTTTTTTATTGTCCCCAGAATATAAAATGGCAGTGTTAGAGTTGGAGTGCCCTGAGCTCACGGTCTCACAATATTTTTTAAATTTCATATGGTATACACAGTTTTATATACATACATATAAATGGCAAAATATATACACACGAATAGATATAATCCACACACTTTATGCATATATTGTTGTTGTTGATATATTTTTTATTATTATTATTTATTTTTTATTAATTTTTAAAAATTATTATTATCTGGGGCCAAGAAGGAAAAAAAAAAGATAAAGGAGAAGATGTTATGTACTAAATTAGTATTGTTACAAGAAAGTATTATGAAAAGGTGTGTGAAGGAGTATAAAGTGCGAAGAAGGTATTTTAGAAATAAATATATCTCAATATTTGATAAGATTTAATAAACTTTTATGATGTTTGAAATAAATTATACCACTGCTCCCATTTTGTCTTGAAATCTTCATAATTACCATTTTTATATAAGATACATTTTTCAGTTTCCAACTTTTCTTTAATTATAGTTTTTAAGGCAAAGAAGTTTAATTTTTGTTTTTGTATTTTCATGGAATAAATATAATATTTTATGTTAATAATTAACCAATTTATTGCATATGTATTTGTTTTTTTAAGTAGACCCAAAATGGCAATATGTTTATCTATAATTATGCACTCTTCTATAGTACTGAATATCCAGTTTGTAATATCTTTCCAAAATTCTTTAACATAACAACAATCATAAAATAGATGTTCAATTGTCTCTGGCATACGATTACAAAAAGTACATTTATTTGAATTAATATAATGTATTGTATATAGAAATGTGTTAGTAGCGAGAAATCTGTGTAGAATTTTATATTGAAACCAACGTAAAGTTGTATCTCTAACGAATTTAAATGGTGTATTGTAAAATATATTCCATTCTGCTGGTGAATAACAAAAACCTTTATTTTTATATTTTAATTGAGATTTTGGAATGGCTTTTGTGTAGCATAACATTTTATATATTTCTCTACATCCCGTTTTGTCTTTGATGGTATAATGTTTTTAACATGCTCCTATACTACTACGGTTTCGAGCATGGCCACCCCGGGTTCGACCTCTGGAGACCAGGGACCCAACCCGGGGCAGATTTGTCTTTGAGAAGTTGTTTTAGCTTGTGGGGGTAGACTGGTTTTTCGTTTGTAATTGACTCGTTTTTTTCATCATTATGTTTTCCATATATTCTTATGAAACATTTCACTGCATTAATTAAAGAAGCATACTCTAGAAAGTTTGTTTTTATATTAAATTTTGCAATAAAATCGCATAAATTTAGAAATCCTCCATCAGTATTAACTAAATCGCTAATGAAACAAACTCCCTATTCTGCATATTTTAAAAAATTAAAAAATAGGCTTCTTATTTTTTAATATTTTACTGTTAAACCAAATGTTTATACCAGCTATATCGTTTTCACTTTCTATTGGTTGTTTACATTGGATATTTCGCCAGCTATCGCCAGCTGTCATATTTTTAATTTTTAAATTAATAAAATGATCACCATATATAATTAGTTCTTTGATCGATATACCTGTAACTGATGAGAAGAGAGATGCCAGTTTTGTGTTGTTTAAAAGTAACCTTCTTATCCACGTTGACTTTAATGATGTTATAAACGTAGATAATTTAACAATTTTTTACCCCCCGTTTTTATGGTCCTGAATTATAACATCTCTTTTAACGTGTCAGGTTTATTTTGCCAAATGAATTTGAAAAATCGCTTATTTAACTTTTCAATTAACTGTTCTGACGGGGATGGTAGCGAAATTAACAAATTTGTTATTTTTGGTAATATTAGTGATTTCAACACTGAGTCTGCCTAATGGTGTAAGTTTACGGGCACTCCATGCTTTTAATACAATTTCCATTTCTTCTATTTTTGGCTCGAAATTATCTTTAATAATATCTTGTAAATTTAAAGAGAAATTAATACCTAATAAAGTAAATTGAATTGAACTTCCATCTAGCATGATGAAACACTTCTTTTGAATATTTTTTCCTGCCTATCAATATTATCTTTGACTTTGAATAATTTAGCTTCAGACCAGATATTTTTGCAAAGAAATCCAGTGTAGTAAGTGTATTGTACAGGGAATTTGGGGATCCATCCAAGATAAAGGTAGTGTCGTCGGCATATTGAGAAATCAGGAATTCTTCTCCATCAATATTTATACCCTTAATGTCTTTATTATTACGTATTAAAATTGCAAGTATTTCCGCTCATATTACAAATATATAAGGAGATAATTGGTCACCTTGCCTACAACCTCTATTTAATTTAAAACCTTCTGATAAGTGTCCATTTTGTATTACTGCTGAGACAGAATTTTTATAAAATGTTTTTTTCCAGTTTTTAATAGAAGTCTTAAAATTAAAAATATCTAAAGCTTCTTGAATGAAAGACCATGATAGAGAATCAAAAGCTTTTTCAAAGTCTACTAATAGTAGTTGACCTGGTATATTTTGTGTTTCGGTATATTGCATAATGTCATATATTAAACGTATATTTTCGCCTATGTATCTCCCTTTTATAAATCCAGTTTGATCGTTTTCAATAATTTTATCTTTTTTTTTTTTTTTTATCCTGTTTGCAATACAGCCTGATGCTATTTTATAGGTGCAGTTTAAAAGTGTTAACGGTCTCCAATTTTTAAGAAATTGCTTAGATTTATTTGGTTTTGGAATACATGTTATAATACCTAACTTTTGCACATTAGACATTTCTTCGATACTGTAACTGAAATTAATAGATCTAACTATAACATATCCTAACTTTATCCAAATTAAAAAAAAAAAACTCAGCTGAGAAAACATCTTAACCCAGACTTTTGTCATTTTTCATACTTTTTAGATAAAATAAAATTTCCGAATACTCAAATCAGGATTCTTGCCACATGGGCATAACTTGCACCCACCTGCACCATACCAATAGCTCTCTCTCTCTCTTTCTTCAGCAGTTAGCCTTGCCATGTTCTCTGGTGTTTTACTGTTGACTGAGGCATGTTCTAAGAAATGGCACCCTTTTTTTATACCCTTATGTGCACGAGTATCATTCGTCATTGATTGCATTATAACGAACAATACTGGAACCTATCTAACCTTCCATGAACGTGTATTGTGTTTATTTATAATAAACATAATTGGTATACTTTCTTTTGATCGTCAGTATATATATATATATATATATATATATATATATATATATATATATATATATATATATATATATATATATATCAAACGAGCTTTCCTGTCAAACCATTTGTATGATATGAGTGAACAGTTTTGGTATCTGACTAGTGCAATTTAGTATTGTATTTATTACAAACCAAATGCAAAGAAGCCGCAACACAGAAGTCAGCAGATGATGGGGTCTACTACACGTTATTGTTCTACGAACTGGGTCAGCAAATGACCTACGTCACGTCAATATGTTGAGCGATTGTTATGCCATGAGCAATATCTTACACAGATATATCTTACATAAATAGAGAATAATACATGAGTGGCCCTTAGATACCATTTATCTCACAACGAGTTGTTTTAAAATGTATCTAACGAGCGAAAGCGAGTTTGATACGTTTTTAAACAACAAGTTGTGAAATAAATGGTATCTAACGGACACGGATGTATTATTCTATTTCTTGCATATCCTCAAAAAACATGTTTTAAGCTAATCTTTATCGGCTAAATATTTACAACCCTTTGCACTTGTAGCTGACTTACGCGTCACAGACAAATGATTGCCAGCTTAACTATACATCACAGTATAATTGATTTCCATCACCTGGTCATCACCTAGGAGCAGCCAGTCGTATGTCTTGAAATTGTTAACACGCGTGCGTGTGTAAACAACTATGTGTTATCCAAAATAACGCATGATGTTCTCACCAACGAGTGTGTAGAACAAATATAAAATAAGACAAATAATAATAAAAAATAACTATAAAATATGAAATATAGCTTTACACAGATAGACATGTTCTGTCTACAAAATACACCTTTTTGTTTTACGCCTTATCGATGAAATGTAAAAATAGCCACGCCAGACACCAAATAGGCGAATTTCTCGTTCCAGCCAGTGCACCACGACTGGCATATCAAAGGCCGTGGTAGGTACTACCCTGTCTGTAGGATGGTGCATATAAAAGATCCCTTGCTTCTAATTGAAAAGAGTAGCCCATGAAGTGGCGACAGCGGGTTTCCTCTCTCAATATCTGTGTGGTCCTTAACCATATGTCTGACGCCATGTAACCGTAAATAAAATGTGTTGAGTGCGTCGTTAAATAAAACATTTCTTTCTTTCCAAATAGGCGAAGTTAACCACATTTTTCTTTCAATTTAATCTTTTTTTTTTAGGTCGACCCGTTCATGGCCGATATTCCAGAGCCGATACAAGACGGTTGGGAAATGGTCTGGGATGGAATTCCCGGTCAAATGAATACGCAGTAAGAAGCTTCACTGCTAATCTGAAGAATTATCTATCTTGGGCTGACACAAAATAATGATATTAAAATTCAGAAAAATCATAAAACGTTAAAATGTAGTTAAAACATAAATAAACGAAATCTATAAATGTAAAAAAAAAACCCATCCCAAACAACCCCAAACAACAATACAGCAACAACAACAGCAGCAGTAGCAACAAAAACAAAAAGAAAGAAAACAAACACAAAAACTGTCTTCGAAATTCAAATAATCTTGTAACAGCAATTTAGTACAGATAAAATCAAAGTGAATGTCCAACAAACAAATGGACCGCTACCTCTGTTTCAGTTTCATTGTGGACTTTATACCTGGACTGCTACTTCTGTTTCAGTTTCATTGTGGACTTTATACCTGGACTGCTACTTCTGTTTCAGTTTCACTGTGGACTTTATACTTCGACTGCTACTTCTGTTTCAGTTTCACTGCAAACTTTATACGTGGACTGCTACTTCTGTTTCAGTTTCACTGTGTACTGTATGCTTCGACTGCTACTTCTGTTTCAGTTTTACTGTGGACTTTATACCTGGACTGCTACTTCTGTTTCAGTTTCACTGTGGACTTTATACCTGGACTGCTACTTCTGTTTCAGTTTCACTGTGGACTTTATACCTGGACTGCTACTTCTGTTTCAGTTTCACTGTGGACTTTATACCTGGACTGCTACTTCTGTTTCAGTTTCACTGTGGACTTTATACCTGGACTGCTACTTCTGTTTCACTGTGGACTTTATACCTGGACTGCTACTTCTGTTTCAGTTTCACTGTGTACTGTATGCTTCGACTGCTACTTCTGTTTCAGTTTCACTGTGGACTTTATACCTGGACTGCTACTTCTGTTTCATTTTCACTGTGGACTTTATACTTCGACTGCTACTTCTGTTTCAGCTTCACTGCAAACTTTATACCTGGACTGCTACTTCTGTTTCAGTTTCACTGTGTACTGTATGCTTCGACTGCTACTTCTGTTTCAGTTTCACTGTGGACTTTATACTTCGACTGCTACTTCTGTTTCAGTTTCACTGTGGACTTTATACTTCGACTGCTACTTCTGTTTCAGTTTCACTGTGGACTTTATACCTGGACTGCTACTTCTGTTTCAGTTTCACTGTGGACTTTATACTTCGACTGCTACTTCTGTTTCAGTTTCACTGTGTACTGAATGCTTCGACTGCTACTTCTGTTTCAGCTTCACTTTGAATTTTAAACGCGGAGTGGACAAGATTCTGCACATGGACACGAGATTTAACAACAGCAAAGTCATCTTTAATACGTATGTCAACGGGGTCTGGGGAACCTTGGTAACAGCTACGTCATTTCCGTTCGAATCACTAGTTCCTTTCGAACTACGAGTGCAGGTGCATTCAAATACTTTTAAGGTATTCAAAGGTATTTTCCCTGTATGTCTGTCTATCTGTCTGTCTGTTTCTGTCTGTGTGTCAGTTTCTGTCTGTCTGTATGTATATATGTCTGTTTCTGTCTGATTCAGTTTCTGTCTGTCTGCTGCTGTCTGTGTGTCAGTTTCTGTATGTCTGTCTGTCTGTCTGTGTGTCAGTTTCTGTCTGTCTGTGTGTCAATTTCTGTCTGTCTGTTTCTGTCTGTGTGTCAGTTTCTGTCTGTCTGTCTGTCTGTCTGTTTCTGTCTGTGTGTCAGTTTCTGTCTGTCTGTCTGCTTCTGTATGTGTGTCAGTTTCTGTATGTCTGTCTGTTTCTGTCTGTGTGTCAGTTTCTGTCTGTATGTTTGTCTGTCTGTTTCTGTCCGTGTGTCAGTTTCTGTCTGTGTGTCAGTTTCTGTCTGTTTGTATGTTTGTCTGTCTGTCTGCTTCTGTCTGTGTGTCAATGTATGTATGTCTGTCTGTTTCTGTCTATGTGTCAGTTTCTGTCTGTTTGTATGTTTGTCTGTCTCTGTATGTCTGTCTGTTTCTGTCTGTGTGTCAGTTTCTGTCTGTGTGTCAGTTTCTGCATGTTTGTCTGTCGGTCTGTATATCTGTCTGTGTGTCAGTTTCTGTATGTATGTCTGTTTCTGTATGTTTGTCTGTTTCTGTCTGTGTGTCAGTTTCTGTCTGTTTGTATGTTTGTATGTTTGTTTTTCTCTGTCTGTGTCAGTTTCTGTCTGTCTGTATGTCTGTGTGTACATTTCTGTCTGTCTGTCAGTCTGTTTCTGTCTGTGTGTCAGTTTCTGTCTGTCAGTCTGTTTCTGTCTGTGTGCCAGTTTCTGTCTGTGTCAGTTTCTGTCTGTCTGTCTGTCAGTCTGTTTCTGTCTGTTTGTTAATTTGTCTGTCTGTATGTTTGTCTGTGTGCCAGTTTCTGTCTGTGTGTCAGTTTCTGTCTGTCTGTCAGTCTGTTTCTGTCTGTGTGTCAATTTCTGTCTGTCTGTCTGTCAGTCTGTTTCTGTCTGTGTGTCAATTTCTGTCTGTCTGTATGTCTCTGCATGTGTGTCTGTTTTTGTCTTTCTGTCTGTCTCTGACTGTGTGTCAATTTCTGTCTGTCTGTCTGTCTGTTTCTGTTTGTGTGACAGTTTTATGTCCATGTCTGTCTCCTAGATTATCGATAGCCGATCTCTATTTGTGTGCTGGGTTATCTGATCTCTCTCTCTCTCTCTCTCTCTCTCTCTCTCTCTCTCTCTCTCTCTCTCTCTCTCTCTCTCTCTCTCTCTCTCTCTCTCTTGCAATATATGTTTTCTCTGTTTCTGTCTCTCTGTCTCTCTCTCTTTATCATTACAACAACTACTACTACTACTATTGCTACTACTACTACTACTGCTGCTGCTGCTGCTACCACTGCTGCTACTACTACTGCTACTGCTGCTGCTGCTACTACTGCTCTGCTGCTTCTGCTACTACTACCACTGCTACTGCTACTACCGCTACTACTACTGCTACTACTACTACTACTACTACTACTACTACTACTGCTACTATCACAAATGTTAGTATTAGTATGATATTTACAGTAGTTCTTGTAGTAACAGTAATATTATTACTACCAATACTACTACTACGACGACGAACTACTACTACTACTACTACTACAACTAGTAGTAGTGGTGGTGGTATTAGTAGTATAAGCAGTGGTAGTTGTAGTAGTGGTACTAGTTGTAGTAGTAGTAGTAGTAGTAGTAGTTTAAGTAGTAGTAGTAGTTGTAGTAGTACTAGTAGCTGTAATAATAGTAGTAGTAGAAGTAATAGTAGCAGGAATAATAGAAGTAGTAGTAGTAGAAGTAGTAGTAGTAGTAGTAGTAGTAGTAGTAGTAGTAGTAGTAGTAGTAGTAGTAGTAGTAGTAGTTCCAGAAGTAGTAGTAGTAGTAGTTGTAGGGGTAGGAGTAGGAGTAGGAGTAGGAGTAGTAGTAGGAGTAGTAGTAGCAGCAGTAGTAGTAGTAGTAATAGTAGTAACAGCAGCAGCAGTAGTAGTAGTAGTAGTAGTAGTAGTAGTAGTAGTAGTAGTAGTAGTAGTAGCAGTAGCAGTAGCAGTAGCAGTAGTAGTAGTAGTAGTAGTAGTAGTAGTAGTAGCAGCAGTAGCAGCAGCAGCAACAGTAGTAGTAGTCGTAGTAGTAATAGTAGTAGTAGTAGTAGTGGTAGTAGTAGCAGGAGCAGCTGCAACAGTCGTAGTAGTAGCAGCAGCAGCAGTAGTAGTAGTAGTAGTATCAGCAGCAGCAGCAATAGTAGTAGTAGTAGTAATAGTATTAGTAATAGAAGTGGTAGCAGCAGTAGTAATACGATTAGTAACAATAGGAGTAGTAAATGTAAAACTAGTACTTGTAATAGAAGAATAATGTTTATCTTTCTGTGTTTTTACAGCTGTTCGTCAACGGAACACACTTTCAAGACTTCGACCTGCCGCTACCCGCAGAAGACATAGCACAGGTTTACATCACCGGCAACGTGGTCATTGAGCAGCTTGCTTTTGTATACTGAACTTTATCTTTTCTTTCGTCACAGACTGCTATAGCAAAGGCCGTGGTATGTGTTATCCTGTCTGTGAGATGGTGCATATAACAGATCCCTTGCTGCTAAAGGAAAAAAAATGTAGCGGGTTTTCTCTCTATGACCATATATTTGATATTCAATAGCCAATGATTAATAAGTCAGTGTGCTCGAGTGGTGTCGTTAAACAAAACAAACTTCTTCTTTTTTCAGTCATCAAACCAGAACAGTTCAGTAGCAACTTCAAATTGAAAATTGTTCAGCGTTCTGAAAACAACGGAGAAAAAAACGTCATGTCAGGGGCGTGCGCAGGAAATGTTGCAGGTGGGTGGGGGGTCGAGGTGTCTGGCGAAGCCCAACACCGCGAGCGCCGCAGGCGCGAAGCCCGTGACGGGGGGTCTGGGGGCTATTCTGAGGTGTTTTTTCCCCCACAGGTGTGATGATAACATTTCAGTACTTCCATATCCATTCACAGGAATGTAAAAAATCGGGATATGAATTTTTTTTTCGCCTTGAGCGGGGGGGGGGGGGGGGGGGTTTCGACCCCCCCCCCCTCCCCGCGCACGCGCCTGTATGTCTAATTTATTTTTAATTAAGGATATTAAAAATGACGTGCATTGAGTTGGAAATAATTCACATTAAACAAAGAAACCGCGACAAATATCCATACGTCATTTGAATATAAAGTAGTAGCTGACTGGAACTGAAGTTACCTATGTATACGGTTTACGAAAACACGTTGTATCAAGCTTGAGATTGTTATAATGATCAATGTTCCAGCTGGGTGAAAATTAAAGGACAGCCACGCGGCAACACCCCCTTCAAAACAACAACAACAACAACAACAAAACCGAAAAAACAAACAACCCCCCCAAATCCCCACATGAAAGCAAAAAGAAAAAAACCCACCTAAAAAAAAAAAAAAAAAAAAGATAACAAAAAAAGGAAAGCTTGGTTACCATATATCGTCGTGCGTTCCTTGGTCGACTTTGTGGAAAGACATACTCCATAGTTTGCCTCTCATTATTTGGTAGAAGAAAGTTGATACGAAACACAATCTGTCCCGGGACAAGCCCCTGACTATCCAGAGACAGGCCCCTGGACGGACATGCTCGAAACTCTAGTGGTATATGAGCATGTAAAAATTATTCGCACGCACGCACGAAACACAAGCCGACTGATGTTGTCGTCTGACATTCACGGGAAATTCCGATCAAAGTTTTAATATTATTTTTATTAATAAAGATTTCAAGATATATGTAAAACAATAAAGACGTTTGTAAAGTGATCCCCTAATGTGGGATAAACAAATTCTCTTTATTTTATTTCCATCTTCATCGAATAAATCGATCGCTTTGATATCACCAACTGATAAAAAGTAGTTTCGTTTTGGGGAAGGCGGTGTATATATTATTTGGCACCCAAGATAAATGATTTTAATTATAAACACTACCACTTCCGTTGTTTTTATAAGCCGTGATATCCCCCCAAAATGAAAAGTTTATAATATTTTAAAAAGAATTGCTGAATAAACAGAATGACAGAAATGGCAGAAAGTAAAATTCATTAGTTACAACCAATTAAATCTGCAATTGAGGACAAAAGATCAGACGATAGTTAGTGGAAACAAAAGACAGAATGACCGGTCTGATCACGTGACAAATTCGGCGCCATTATGTGGTTTTTCAGTCGGAGATTGCCGAATCGATAACAAATAAAATGTTTTCATTGCCCAAATAAAATATAACTTTTAGTGTACGTGTCAAACATACAAATGGATACAGGTATGGAACAAAATAGAGGCTGTTAAAAATACTGTTAAATTACGTTACGGTAACTCGTAAACTGAAGTTTTTCGTCAGCTGCTTTTTCGTACACACAACGCGACTTGTTTCCTTTGATGTCCAGTGTGCAGACTTATGATAATTTTTGTGTGGAAAAAAAGTGAGCATTTGAAAATAGCGGAGATAGCTGCTGTAAAATATAGTAGGGTGCGGAAAATATAGAGGGACGCAGAAAAATAAAATAAATTATTAACATCGTGTATTTTAGTATCGTCAATATCATATATTAGGAATACAAATAATATATTATTATCGCCAGAGGCTCGCATAATATAATTCCAATCAACTTTTACTGGGTATTCAAATGACGTATGAATATTATTATAACGTTGTCTTTTTAAATGGGAATAACGTCACATTTTCATGAGGTTAATTTGAATATCCTTATACAAAAATAAACTACTGCATGATTTAAAAAAAAAATTCAGAACGCTGGACAACTTGGAGAAGAAGTGTGTTTTGTTTGACGACATCACTAGAGCACATTAATTAATTAATCAGCGGCTATTTGATGTCAAACATTTGGTAATATTGACACGAAGACATCAGAAGAAACCCGCTACATTTTTTCTAATGCACTTTCCCACAGACAGGATAATACATACCATGGCCTTTGATATACCAGTCGTGGTGCACTGGCAGGACGTAAGGGCGGGAAGTAGCCCAGTGGTAAATAGCTCGCTTGATGTGCGGTCGGTTTGGCATCGATTCCCATCGGTGGGCCCATTGAGTTATTTCTCGTTCGATCCAGTGCACCACGACTTGTACATCAAAGGCCGTGGAATGTACTATCCTGTCTGTGGGATGGTGCATATAAAATATATTTTGCATCTAATGGGAAAATGTAGCGGGTTTCCTCTCTAAGACTATATGTCAAAAAGCAGTTTATGTTTGCTTGCTGTCCTGTAATGTAAAACAATATGATATTGGAAATATTATTATAGATGTGACTGGAGTTCACCTTCATTATATAATGTTTTTAAAAACAATCTCATATGTAATCAAATCTGCATACTCAAAAGATCTTAATAAAAATTAATAATGTTTTTACGAATACTTCTTGTGTATTTGTGATACTGTAAATAAATAATGTTGATCGGCCCATAGGTACTCACTTAGTCTAAATATGAGCAGGAAACCAGGACGTTCTCAACACATTTTATTTACGGCTATATGGCGTCAGACATACGGTTAAGAACCACACAGATACAGATATTAGCAGCAAGGGATCTTTTATATGCACCATCCACAGAAAGACATCCTAAATATGAGCATGTAGAGACTGTTGTAAAACATATTGTTCAGGAGAGGACATTCTGTAATAGACTCTAATATCATTAGCAGGTAATCCATGAGTCACCACTGTTCCTTAAATCTGTGCATGCATTGTTTGTATTTTATCTAATTGTTCAGGAGAGGATATTCTGTAATAGACTAATATCATTAGCAGGTAATCCATGAGTCACCACTCTTCCTTAAATCTGTGCATGCATTGTTTGTATTATATCTAATTGTTCAGGAGAGGATATTCTGTAATAGACTCTAATATCATTAGCAGGTAATCCATGAGTCACCACTGTTCCTTAAATCTGTGCAGGCATTGTTTGTATTATATCTAATTGTTCAGGAGAGGATATTCTGTAATAGACTCTAATATCATTAGCAGGTAATCCATGAGTCACCACTGTTCCTTAAATCTGTGCACGCATTGTTTGTATTTTATGCTACTGAATCGTGTACCCTAGTTATCATTTGTATTATATATAATTGTTCAGGAGAGGATATTCCGTAATAGAGCTCTAATATCATTAGCAAATAATCCATGAGTCACCATTATTCCTTAAATCTGTTCATTCATTGTTTGTATTTTATGCTACTGGATCGTGTACCTTAGTTATCATTTGTATTATATCTAATTATTCAGGAAATGACATTCCGTAATAGAGCTCTAATATCATTGGCAGATAAACCATGAGTCACCATTGTTCCTTAAATCTGTGCATGCATTGTTTGTATTTTATGCTACTGAATCGTGCACCCTATTTATCATTTGTATTATATCCAATTGTTCAGGAAAGGACATTCCGTAACAGAGCTCTAATATTAGCAGATAATCATCATTAGCAGACTCCCATGAGTCACGACTGTTCCTTAAATCTGTGCATGCATTGTTTGTATTTTATGCTACTGGATCGTCACGTTCGTGTACTCTAACCGTCATTTGTATTATATCCGATTGTTCAGGAAAGGACACAGTTTTATGGAATTTAATCATAATGCAATAAATGTTTGGCCAGAAGATAGTGTTCATGTTGCTGGAGGCTGATCATTTATCAGTTTATCCAGATCCATAGATCAATATTTTAATGCATACTTTGTCAACTGTCTTGCCGTTTAAAAGTGGTTAGAAATGAGACGTTCGAGAAACGACACCTCTATTAAATTTGTTTGATGGTAAGTCATCCAGTGTATTCATATTAACATAACACCAAACATATTTTGTCACTATAGGTAATACTAAAGCAAATAATTTCCAGCTGGGTAAAAGTTCGAGGTGCACACACCATTTGATAGAGCAGTTAACACCACAAGTCCTCTGATTGGTGATAAATCTGAGTGTATTGGTTGTAAAAAAAACCAATTCGTTACATCTGGCCACAAAATTAATGCCATTTTATTTTATCTAGTACTACTGTGTACAAGCTTTCTGCTTGAAACATGGGGTACCTGTAAAAAAGTACTCCAATGTGCGGAACTAGTTTAGTCATAGACGCTACCCGTTATCTCTGAAATGAGCAGCTTGAGGGGTGGTGGTATTTAAATCCATGGTGTTTATGTCAATTGATACATTGCAGATACGAGTTTTAGCCACATGTTACTATTGTAGTCTATGACATTTGATTTGTTAGATCAAACTTGGTTTATGCTTGACTATGGATACAGTGGAGCATTGTTGTGTTGCACTTACTTAAGAAATACAAGGAAACGACACTACACTTCAGCTATCTATGTTGTATTGGCTATTTAGGCATAACTGTCAGTTTGCAACGTTTCCGCTGAAATTGCCCTAAGATCCGTAAATCCGTAGCCTGGATAAAAACGATAGATATATTCGAGAAAAAATACATCTGGCCTGGAACCTCAATTCAGATCTTTTATATGCACTTTCCTACAGACAGGAAGGCACACACCGCGGCCTTTGACCAGTTGTGGTGCACTGGTTGGAACGAGAAAAAACAATCAGTTGAATGGATTCACTGAGGTGGTTCGATCCTGCGATGTAAGCACCTTAGGCGAGCACACAATTGACTGAACTAAAGCCCGCCCGTCACAATGACAATGTTGGCCTGAGCTAAACCCCGCCCCTCTCAGTGATAGTGTTGGTCTGAGCTAAACCCCGCCCCGCTCAGTAATAGTGTTGGCGAGCACGCAATTGACTTAGTTAAACCCCGCCCCTCTCAGTGATAGTGTTGGTCTGAGCTAAACCCCGCCCCGCTCAGTAATAGTGTTGGCGAGCACGCAATTGACTTAGTTAAACCCCGCCCCTCTCATTGATAGTGTTGGCCTGAGCTAAACTGCCCCGCTCAGTAATAGTGTTGGCCTGAGCTAAACCCCGCCCCTCTCAGTAATAGTGTTGGCCTGAGCTAGGCCCCGCCTCTCTCAGTGATAGTATTGGCCTGAGCTAAACCCCGCCCCTCACAATGATAGTGTTGGCCTGAGCTAGGCCCCGTCCCTCTCAGTGATAGTGTTGGCCTGAGCTAAACTCCGCCCCTCACATTGATAGTGTTAATCTGAGGTACTTTAAGTTGTAGGATCGACTACCTTCAATGGAATTGGAGTTTCCCCGTTCCCATCAGTGCTAAATAACTATTACGTGAAAAACCGTGGTATACCACAAGTCTTCCTTGCTGCTTATGTGGCGGATGCCCGTCTCCTTTCTTTTTCTGTCGACCAAATTGTGCTGTCCAGAGACAGATCCGGTGATGTCCCTTCTAAAAATATTCTGGTGTCCCCCCCCCCCCCCCCCCCCCCCTTGTTGCTCTTTTAGTTTTCTGATGGATATGCCCTTTTACGTGTTGGTCCATATGACACTTTCCCCGGTAGACCCATTCAACCTAACAAAAAATATCTTGGCTCCGCTCCTGCTGACGTGTCGTTAGACTAACTTTCCTTTCCTTTCTTTTGATTAATAATCATGTTAAAAATAAAAGATTCGTAGATTGAAATGTGCTGTTGTGTCGTTAAATGTTGAACACGAAACACTTTCTTTGTTTAAATGTATTTTTGAGGAAGAGCATGATCTCCCCCCCCCCCCCCCCCCCCACACACACACACCATGGACACGCGCTTTACCATACAATTGTCAAATATTCCTTTCCTTATTTTTTCATTTCCATAGAGATAATATCCATCTTTAATGAATAAACATTGAAAATATCAATAACAACATATTCTAACAGGAAACGACCAACTTTAATTTCAAAACATGCTTGCAGTTATTACAGAATAATTCAACATCAGAAAAAACAAAAACAACTAAGAGGATCCCAAAAGTGAAGTGTACCGCGGCCAGAAGTATAACATTTGTCACCATGGTGGAAATTAATCCAAAATGGCCACCAGTACAACAATAAAATTGTATATCTTTAGAACTACAACACTTAGACAGGTGGTCTTGGTGTCAAAACTGATGTTTTATAGAGTTTGCAATACTGTCAGATAATTAGTTGTCAAACAGTTACAATGGCTGACGAAAATGGTTGTGTTTTTGGCATAAAAATCTAATAATTTGTGTTAGAAAAACACTTTTTATGTTAAATATTACATTTTAATGGTGAATAAGTTGACATGTTTGGAACAATAATGAAACAAAATCTAACCTGAAATTGTAACTGTTCGTCTAAAATAGTAAACTAAAATGAGGTATATATGCTATACCATTGATCAATTCATTGCTCATTGAGTAGGCATTGTTGTCATTATAGAGCTATTAGAACGCAAAAGTTACCACAACTACAATACCAAACCATGAACGAATTAATAATGAATAAATGAATAAATGAATAATAAATGAATGAATGAATTAACAAATCCATAATACGAAAATCACTGAGGGTAATATATATATATACACACACACAGTGCTATGTATACTACCGTCCTCATACTAGTTATCATCTGGTACACTAGCGGCTTCATCTCACTATCATCTTCACATACAACATAATAATCTGGTTTATTTATTGCCTGATGTTCTGCATTGTTATCCACTGTCAAAGCATGATCACTTTGAAGCACAAGAAATGGGCAGTGACGTTCGTATCAGGTTGTTCAGCAATTCTGGGTAACATCAAACCTGGTTCATTAGCTTGGGTACTACATACCCATAAAACATTTTTCTTTTCAAAACCACCCTTGACAGCATTTACAAACTCACGTTTGGGTGTGCTGACGTCTCGTGATAACATCAGCCAGTAGAGTCATCATTGCTATATAGGTTAAAGCTGTCTTCATTTTGGGTAGCTTATTTGGTGTGGTGACGTCTCGTGATAACATCAGGCAGTAGTCATCATTGCTATGTAGGTTAAAGCTGTCTTCATTTTGGGTGGCTTATTTGGTGTGGTGACTTCTCGCGATGTCATCAAGCAGTAGAGTCATCATTGCTATGTAGGTTAAAGCTGTCTTCATTTTGGGTAGCTTATTTGGTGAATTCCATTGTGACTTATGGGACATTTGATCAATAATTCTCAAAGTGTAGGAGAAAATTAAAAACAAATAAATAATGGTGTGGTCTATCACATATTAAATGGGAAGTACTTATCTTTCTGAAAATTATAAAACCTTATAGTAACTCGATTCGTCTTGTCAAGAAGACATATGGGACGTTTACTCGATTCGTCTTGTCAAGAAGACATATGGGACGTTTACGGATCACGTTTTCTGACAGAGTGTACTGAAGTTGTAATCACTATCTCAGCTTGAAAGACAAATTTTTGTATACAACCCTTTTACTAGCTACATATTTCAATTCTGCATTAAGATCAGTTTCGAGAGAAATATCTCTCACTTTCAATACTGCTTAATTTTCTAGTGTAACTGATGGGATAAAAACATGTGACTGACGAGATGCTATCCCTACAAAACCATAAAACGTTTTTTGTGATGCATATGGTTTGTCAGTATTCTAGTAAGCCATTTCAAAAATGAACTGAACACTATGTTTGTTTCAGAAAGTGGAATCATTATACATTTCAGTTATGTTCATGATTCTGACAGTGAATTAAATTTAAAAAGTTTATGAAATGCAACTTTACCATGGAATTACCATTTGCAAGTACACTTTTCATACTGGCAATATAATATTAAAGATTGTTCAGCGAAGCGTAATATGCATTTTCATACAGGGACCCAACATGTGGTGGCTGCTAACTTTTTTCTTCCTAAAACAATATCCTTTGTGTTCCCAAATTTGCAATCAACTGCAACTGGTCAACTTTCTTCATCATTAAATAGAACATTTTCTGTGTCACAGCCAAATAATGATACTGTATTGCTTATTCCTTAGCTGGTCATATACATGTATAGCATGAGTTGATGTAAACCTGTTAAGACTGGCATATATTGTTTCCATATATGGGAAAGTATAATAATATTTCGTTCACTCCAATTATATTAGGCAAAGCCTGCATTTGTCTATACAAAGTACATGGTCAAATGTTTAGGCATCAGTCTGAACGGAACGAAGGTTCTGTCTCTCAGCGTTGAACAGGACAAAACAAGTAAATATTACACAATATGGCAGTTAAGTCGATATACGAATTAGGCTGAAATCAGAATTGTGCTACATGCAAAATATACATCACAAAAATGAACACAACACATCGTAATAAGCAGTAATGTTCTCGTATTGCTTCTGTATTGTTGTAATACGAGTATAGTTGTAATGCAAGTATAGTTAGAGTAAAGAAAATACTTGTTTATCTCCTCACATGAAATTGAAAGAACATATTTCAGTCATACCTCGTATAAACCAGCAGTTGCAATGTATGACCAGCTAAAGCATATGCAGCACTGTAATACGATTTCTGTATCCTGCCTATAATTGGCTACAGCAGTGTGAGCTCTTTCTAGGGTCATGGGAAATACTAAGTATACTACATAATAATGAAGAAAGTTGAACCGTTTTAGTCGTTCCCAAACTAAGGAACACAGAAAATGTTGTTTTAGGAATAAAAATAGTAACTACTAGGTTTCTTGGGCTCTGTTCAGTAACGCTGACTGCACATTGTTAAACAATATTCAGTGAGACTGCGTCGATAAGAAGAGTGTCTTTGCAAAGAAATGGCCACCAGCTGAAGACACATGCAGATGCAGATTGCACTGATACCAGATGACATAGCAATAAACACCATGTCCATGAATGAGGATTCCACCAAGTTTGATTTCGAGAAAACACTTGTAGGGTAGGGTTTACCAAAACTGATGAAACACACTATATGCATTAATTGATCCAAAATTGCTGAACATCCTGGTGTGCACCAGACGACCCTTTTTGTATAGTGCTTATGTATTGACATTGGACAACCTTGAGTTAAAGTATGTGCTGTTCAACAACATCACTGGAGCACATTGATTTAAAATCATTGGCTATTGGGTGTCAACCATTTGGTCATTTTAATATATAGTCTTAAGAGAGGAAACACGCTGCATTGTTCCATTAGTAGCAAGGAATATTTTGTATACAGCACCCGACAGTCTTTGGTGCACTGGCTGGAACAAGAAATAGTTCAATGAGCCCACTGACGTGGATCAATCCCAAACAGACCACGCATCAGGCGAGCAGTCTACCCCTGGGCTACGTCCGACCCCATCAGATGTATTATGTACAACACATTGAGGTCATTTTGTGAACAACCCTCGAGGTATTTTGTACTGGAGTTTTACTAAACATTCTTTCATTGATTGATTGATTGATTGATTGATTCAAGCATACACTCACTCATTCACACACTAATTCATCCATTCGTGTATTTACTCAGGCTATAGTGGTTGGGTGTTTGTGGATGCTGATAGGTGTATAATTACAAAAACACTTTTTACCGGGGAACCATTGACCAATAGTTTTGTATGAGATATGTCGGTATTTTGATCTATTATTTTATACAATTATTTACAATTTGCAGTTATATTTTATTTTAATAATTTTTAAAACATGCTAACTAAACTTAGCAACAATGTAGAACTAACATTTGACATAAAATTATGTTTTTCTAAGTCATGTTACAAATAGTTTTAGATTATCATACCATAATTACCGTCCAACACAATATCATTGAGCTCATAAATAATCTATTTTGACACGAAAATCACATTTGTAAGTGCTGTAGTTCTGAAGATATACAGTTTTTATGATAACTGGCGATGTACAACTGTGACCGTCACAAACTGCATAAAAGTGCGTAACTTCGCGTAGTGAAGGATTTTAAACTAAGCACCTCAGAAAATGACGTAATTATGTCAAATGGGACGTCATTACGAAAAGCAGATCATGGGAAGAATGCTAGAAACTGGTTTATGAATTATGTGTAGTTTTAACTAAATGAATTGTGCTGTTTGTAATTCTAAGAATTGTTGGTCATTTTTTGCGAATTTATCGATGGACAAATCGCTACGCTACGCGATTTTATACAATTTATGACTGTTATTCACGTACATTGATAAATTCGCAAAAACAAAAAACAACAAAAACAAATATCATATAATATCTTACATTTCCAGTGCAATCAATGCATGTGATCTTTTTCAGATCACACACCTTAAAGAAATCGATCACTTTGTAAATTAGATGTAAATTAATCGAGGTCACGACATTAGGTTTCTTGACATTTAAACAAACGTACTAGGGCGACACTCATAGTCATCAAACAAAAACATTTCCATAGCAACTTTGCATTGAATTCTGCCCAGCGTTCAGAAAGCTAAAA
>NC_054703.1:32762010-32909510 GCF_016097555.1 Gigantopelta aegis | reverse complement strand
TTTGAAGTCGTTCAGTGTTATTAATTAGTGATAATGTAGAAATTAGATTTAGTTAGACATAAATAAGAAAAACTATTGAGAATGCACCCAGATTGAAATATAGTACTTGTGCAAAAAATAAATAAACAATTATTATTTATTTAAATCTTGTTAGGTTACTCATTTGCCTTTCAACCACTCATGATTCATCCTGACCAATGGATTATTATTTGTTAAATGAGAGTTGTTATGAATGTATGGCCACATTCGTTACAATATATATATATATATATATATATACACACACACACACACACACACATACATACATGCATGCATGCATGCATGCATACATACATATATACATACATACACACATATATATATATATGTACGTATGTATGAATGCATGTTTGTATGTATGTATAACTGGCTATAAATGTTAAGTCAGTGACCGTGGAATATCGCTAATTAAATAACTTCACAACCATGTTATTGGATCATGTCACTGACAAACAGTATAGACAAAACAAAATCATATACAGTCAAACATTTGTTACACAGCCGCCAAAGCGAGTATGAAAAAAAAAGTTGCCTTCAAAGTGAAATGGCTGATTAATATAAGTCAGTTTGTACAATATTAGACCATTTGGGAGAACAAAAATATGTCCACTTAACACAGGTGGCTGCTAATCACAAGCTGTTTATATAGAGATAACGTTTGACTGTACTTTGGCTGATGTACATACACTTCAGAAATAAAGAACATGAATACATTTAAACGGTAGCTCTTACCTTTGAAGCTAGGTAATACCAGTGTCAAAAACACAACAACAAAAATGAACACAATAATAATAATAATAATTTAAAAAAGTAATCGGGCACACAGGGTTGAATTAAATACGGCTTGGGTAACAGTTAATATGACTGGTTTGTGTTACTTGCCAGATAATTAATAGCTTAATAAACTGTAAATAAGTAGCTTTATATAAATAAATATACCCTTTGTGGAAATATTTAAATTATTTTAGTCAAATGTTAAAATTTAATACAATATTTGCATATTTGTATGATTTTTTAATGCATTTTAGGATCACCAGCAAACCAAGTGGAGTGAAAACAATCATTCAGTACAACTGGAAAATTCACTAGAACACTAAAAATACAACCTTCTGTCACACATAATACAAATTTCTCCAGTTACACACCACCATTAATTACTCCATGCAGTTCAATACAATTTCAATACACCACCATTAATTACTCCATGCAGTTCAACGCAATTTCAATACACCACCATTAATTACTCCATGCAGTTCAACACAATTTCAATACACCACCATTAATTATTCCATGCAGTTCAATACAATTTCTATGTCAGGAGATATTCTGTGACAAATACAACACTATTGAGAGGGTCATGTGACTACTAAATGATCTCCTCAGGAGTAGCTGTCCTCCTACTGACGAAGCACTAGATAGAGATTTATAGAATCAACCATTATTTTACCACATACCCATTCGACTCTGTATTATGCCAAGATACGGTTCTGACCTAGTAGCCGTTCGAGAGCTAGAGATGATAACTTTATAGCAAAACTACGGAACTGCTTCCCACTCTAATACAACTAGCATCCTATGTCTGACGTTAAATACCATTACATTGATTACAGAACCTACGTATTTAACTGGAACATTATTTAAAGGGAGTACTGTCGGATTTATTCCTGTACTGTGTGTATTATTGGTTAATATGTGAAATATCTGTTATTGGCGAACTCGAAAATTATCAGTGTAAAGGTATTTAGCATGAAACAGGATTATTGTTGTATTAAAGCTTGGATCTTTGCCTACCGTGTGGTAGGCAGCAATTCCGTGTTTTCGCTATAGTGTTATCTCTGACTGCAGGAGCGTAGCATGGGTTGCCAGCGCCCGGGATAAGGCAAGTATTGCGACCCCTAACTAGTGGACCATTAGCACTCCCCGAGTCCCTTCCACCAGTTCAGAATTTTGCGCCCAGGGCAACCGCCCCGGTGGTCCCGCCCACGCTACGCCACTGACTGACAAAGGAGTCAAAACCATCGAAATGTACGCGGGCTATGTCCTGATCATGTATTACGGTTTTGTCCAATTAAATATAACTGTGTAAAGGACTACTCCATCGTCGTTGGAAAAGTAATACCTGGCCAGTCGACTTCACCAAGCTGAGACAGCCAGTAACCAACTCAATTTTGAATGCTATCCGTACTTATACCAACTTGGGAAATTGCCGTCGTCTTTTGGCTTGATTTACTTTCAGATTCCTCACTTCTCAGAAACTTGTGTAATGCATCTATCTACAAAAATAAACAATGCAATTTAATAAAAACATACCTGCAAAACCCCCCAAGAACATTAGTATTTAATACACTGCAGATGTAAAAACGTAGCTAAAAAAAGAAGGAAAAAAAACAAAAAAAAAGAAAAAACAAAAGAAGAAGAAAAAAAAGAACTTAGAAGGAACAGACAAACATTGCTATATAATAAACATACAGCTACCAACCCCCCCACCCCCCAAAAAAAACAACAACCACACACAAAAAAACAAACAAAAAAACTACAACTTCATTTCAACTTATTTCCGTGCTTATATCCAATTAAGGCCTATTGATATGCTACGTTCGAGCAAAAACGACAACCCACGATACCCAAGTGGTAATTTTATTTTCTTTGGGACTACGTAATTGGTCAGTTCTGTGGTTTTAGATGGAAAAGTCTATTTAATCAATAGCTTTACAGAACTATTTACAGTAATAAACCATGTCCATTACAATTTTAGGGGCGACAGGTAATATTGTACAATACCGGTATGCATTTTTGTGTCTAGACAGCGTCAATTAATTGGCTCGTCTGGTTACCAATCAAATACACACCTGCCAATCAGGAATCACTGACTAACGGCGACTAACAGCATAGACCAATTAACTAAGAAAACACTCCGTGTATTATTTCAGTACGTAGGTTAATACATGGGCAAAACATTGTTAATTGTTTCGACTTGTTGTGTAGCCACTTTGACAATGGTATTTTATTTTGTATTGAAAAATAATATATGTAGCTGGATATACTTATTGCTGGCTTACTGGGATGTGTATTATTACAGAACATTGCAATGTATGACTATTTATCATCCCGCAAAAACCAGGTAGATTGTGTTTCTCTAGTTCTAAGGCTCATTCCCGATGTTACGCGTTAAGTATTACGTAACCACCAGCTCGCCAGAGGGCGTACTCACTGAGATGGTACAAAATGGCTGCGCCCGTTATATATAATAGCCGTCACATTTAACCGTTTTATTAATTAACTATACGATTATACGTGTTGATATTAAGCAATCATGTGCATTATATATCGTTGAATATGCATACCAGGCCAAATGCCTTAATTGTCCTCTCCTTTAACCCACTCTGGGTTGAAGCTGGTACCGGGCTGCGAACCCTGTACCTACCAGCCTGTAGTTCGACGGCTTAAACACTGCGCCACCAAAAACAACCATTGCTCTTTAATATACATATACATACAAAGATATAAATATATATTTAAAAACAATAACAAACCAACCAAAACACACACACACACACACACACACACACACAGGCACACACACACATACACACACACACACAAAAACAAACACAAACACACACACACACACGCACACAAACACAAATACGGACACGAACACAAATACACACGCACACACGCACACAAGCACGCACACACAAATATACCTATAAAAACAAATATGTTTAATAAACCTGTACCAAGAGAAACATTAAAATAGTGTTAGACAATTAACACCCACTCATCCACCCAAAACATAATACAAAGAAAGAAAGAAAGAAAGAAAGAAAATACAAGAATAAAGAAGAAGAAAAAAAAACATTTTAAAAGTCGCTCATTATTTTAAAAAAAAGAAAGAAATGTTTTATTTAACAACACACTCAACACATTTTATTTACGGTTATATGGCGTCAGACATATGGTTAAGGACCACACAGATTTTGAGAGGAAACCCGCTGTCGCCACTACATGGGCTACTCTTCGGATTAGCAGCAAGGGATCTTTTATTTGCACTTCCCACAGGCAGGATAGCACAAACCATGGCCTTTGTTGAACCAGTTATGGATCACTGGTCGGTGCAAGTGGTTTGGAGTCTGTATCTGGATTAAAAATTCCATGGCTCGACTGGGATCCGAACCCAGTACCTACCAGTCTGTAGACCGATGGCCTAACCACGACGCCACCAAGACCGGTAGCTCATTATTAGTTTATAGAAAAAACACGGCTAGAGTGCCATTACATGGAACATATTTTTAGTTTTCAATTTTTGACAACCTACAGAACGAAAATCCAAGTTTAGTTAATACACAAATCTGTAACAGAGAGAGGCTTAAGTCTAAGATGTTTAAACGGAAAAAATACCATCTAAAATAACTAGAGCTTATCTCGATAACCAATATTTCTCAAACGAACGTGAGTTTTTAAAAAAAATTGAAAAATTCATTTATTACAAAAACCTGGATGACCAGAACCACTTCAGGTGTACAAAAATGAATATTCTAGATAAAAAATGTAACTGCTTCAAATTTAAATTATGAAAAACAGATTTAACAGTGAAAAATATGTTGTAGAGTTTAAACACTAGGGCATGCCACTTTAAAGTTACTGATTACAACAAACACTCCAAGAAGAAATCTGATATCGTATCCAAAACCAGCCAACTGTTTCTGATAGGGATAGTTTTTTTTTCTTGCAATGTTGTCGGAATCATATATAATTAGAGGTGCTACGTCAAAGTTGCAATAATGGCAGTTCCCGCAAAAACTATATATTAATTTTTGCTTTGAAATATAAAGTATATTTTTCAAGGTATATGCCTATAGAAAATTACAACTAAATAATTCCATTTACTAGTACCGGTATAACATTTGTATTTCAAGAAGAAAATCTGAAAGTGTATCACATGCATTAACTAGTGACGTCATTGTTTTATGCGTAGACATTCAACACACCATGTTTACCCGGAATTGTTTGCCGTCAACTGACAAAAGAAACAATGATGGTAGCCATTCTAGATTTAGCGACAAATTATTCGGGAGACTTCTGTTTTTTTCAGTGCAATGCCTTTGAGAATAATTATTCTTGAGTTAATTATGGGAAGATTTATGCGTTGGATCGATTAAATTGTAGTTATTTATTACAAATAAATGTGAAAATAACGAAATATTGCAGTTTTAACTTGGACAATCAGAGAATAGGTCCACTGATGTGGTTCGTTTCTACGACGCAAGCACTAACTGAGCTGCCCCCCCCCCCCCCCCCCCCCCCCCCCCACACACATAAACACAGTGCTTATGGTTTGAAAAATAACGGTGAGGAATAAACAGCTGTCCTTAATTTATGTGGGAGAGCAATTGCGCTTGGTGTTACATTCACAGGGATGTTGAGGAAAATAACCGGCCTCAGTGGCGCAGTGGTTAAGACATCGGACTACAGGCTGATAGGTACAGCGTTCGCAGCCCGGTACCAGCTCCAACCCAGAGCGAGTTCTTAAGAGCTCAATGGGTTGGTGTAAGGCCACTGTACCCTCTTCTCTCTCACTAACTAACCCACTGTCCTGGACAGACAGTTCAGATGGCTGAGGTGTGTGCCCAGGACAGTGTGCTTGAACCGTAATTGGATATAAGCACGGAAATAAGTTGAAATGAAATGAGGAAAGTAAGTTACTGATGTCGACGTGTGATTAGGCGAACGGATTTTCACCCACGCTGAATTCGTTTTGAGGGAACATACATGAACAGGAGCAATTGTTTTATCATTCATTCATTCATTCATTTCAAATTATTTCCGTGCTTATATCCAATTAAGGTTCGAGCACGCTGTCCTGAACACACACACACATCGGCTATCTGTGCTGTACGATGTCTTATCCTTACACCTACACACTGAATCGTTAAAGCTCACTCTGGGTTGGAGCCGATTCCAGGCTGCGAACCCAGTATCTACCAGCTTACATCAGATACCACGAGGCCGGTCTTAACCACTACAGTAAAGCCTGATATAAACAGAATTTCAACAGAGGTTATGGGGGCATGGGGGAGAGGAAGGGGGTGAGTGCTATTTTCTGTCCTTGATAAATAAAGTGAATGCCACTTACCTTTGGAAAAAATATATTACACTGCGTAGATGTTGTACCAGCAATGATGAGGATGCTGATAACACTGAACGAGACGTTGGGATTGTTATCATTCTGGATCAGCGACACCGGCAGGCCCACTATAGACAGCAGGATTACAATGTAGATGCACAGCGCGATCGGTTTCGAGTCATTCATTACTGTGATATTCACCTGCAGGTATGGATATGTATATATATACACACACACACACACACACACACACACACACACACACACACACACACACAGAGAGAGAGAGAGAGAGAGAGAGAGAGAGAGAGAGAGAGAGAGAGAGAGAGAGAGAGAGTTCGTCACGCGTATTTTTTAATATGAAAAATATCAACCGAGTCAATGTTAATCGGTATTTGTCGAGGCCCCCATGACGTCACCATGGTCGTTAAGACGTTTTATAATTTAATTTCAGCAGGCACATTTCACCTTGCTTCGCAGTCCGAATTGGATGTAGAAATGTGTGTGTTTTTACAGTTTATTGGATCCGCCTTAGACTACTTGCTTCGATAAGCCTTTGTCGGGAATACTCATTCATTAATATGACGACTTAGATGACATTACAGGCGCGGATATGAGGAGAGAATGTTGTGTAACCCCTCCTCGAAATTTGAAGTGCCGCGGAATGTTTTTTTTTAGCAGGTGAATACAATGCATTTATTTGTTTTTATTGAGGAACGTAATATCTTGCTCAGCTTGATAATTATCATGTTGGTGAACTTTTGCACTAGCTTGGCCATTATTTTATACTGAGAGGTAGGCTACCCATACGTGGGCGGGGCACCTGTCCATGACTGTCTTAAGTCGTGTAATGAAACAACAGGTAGTTTGGGGGGGGGGGGGGGGGGAGAGTGTACTTTTCAAGACTGTTACACGGGGCCCACGGAGTATATTTGAAAATGGGGGAGGGGATGGGGCGAATGCCTAGATGAAAATACATATATTTTTGGGCGCGAACCTTCGGGGGAGATGGGAGGGGGGCACATGCTTCCCCGAGAACATTTTTAATTTAAGGTGTTAAAATGCGCTATTTCAAGTCTTCTGAACAGAGTAAAAGGGAAAAGTTTGTGATGTGCAATGACGTCCGCAGCCCTTGCTATAAGCGTCCTTTTAAATGCCACTAACTCCCTAATTAATTACTAATGTAATGGAAAATGAAGTGAAACTACTAGTATTTAATTTTTTGCTTTTTTTTTAAAAGAAAATAATTATTTTATTTTTACAGATTTATATTGTAACTTTATTACTAAGGTTAGTGGAAGTGTTACTTTTTCAAACAATGTTCTGATTTACTTCCTATATGTGAACTGTAGACGTAACTTTCTTCAGCCATTCAGCAATCGATAAAATTTAGGTTAGACATGGGATACACCACTGGCCAAATCAAAGGGACCAACACCAACGTGTGGTATATATATTTATGTATGTGTGTGTGTGTGTGTGTGTGTGTGTGTGTCTAATATATATTATCATAATATCTAGCATTTAAAAGTATGCAATCAAAGTATGTGATATTTTTCAGATCACATACTTTGAGAATTTACAAATTAGATGTAAATTAATCGAGGCTACGGTACTGTTTATTGATGTAAGCAAATTTACCACGGTGACACTTCATAATTGATATTACAAAAACGTTTTAATATCAATGTTACACGTTAAGCACTAGTTTATTTTTATGTAAGGACATCCAAAACTGACGTCTTTCAAGTTTGACGTCATTTCCATTCAAAACGAAACCGCGCAACATATTCTTACGTCATTTGAATATCGCGTAATGGCTGACTGGAATTAGAGGCTCGCATAATACTTTTTTTTTTCATTCATAGAAAATGAATTCTTTTAAGATATTTGAATATTTAATAAACATTTTAAAATATCTGTATTAGTTTGTGTTGTGTACGACTTTTTCATTATTCGTGGGACGTTTTTGCTGTGGATTATGTTCCATTTATTTTTTCATTGCATGTTGTTTCTTACATGCATCATGTGAAATAAGTGTAGTGATTTTCAAAACATTGCAGAGAAAACTCTAGGATAAGATGAATTTCAATAAAGTCTTTAACGTAAAGGACGTCTGAAGATGGAAGCGAGAGAAAGTTCCACTGGCATACATCAAAACTGACAAAAATTTAAAAAGTTAATAAAAAAGTGCTTTTCAATTAAAAAACCCTTACAACAATTAAAACAGAACCCTCTCACAGCTATGTGGCAATACTCATGACGGGTGCACGACTGGTGCAGAATATGCTCTACTTTCGCGAACACCTGATATCATGTCTGTTTTGACAGTAGCTGCTGGATGCATTTCATGACAGACATATTTATTTCAATGAGATAATAATTAAAATTAGAAAAGAAAAAAGAAAAAAAAGAAGAGAGAAAACATACTTGTTTCTTTTGTTTGGGTTGTTTAACCTTTGTATAAAACTTAGTAACAAAGAAAGTTTGTGTTGTTTAAAGACACCACTGGAGCATATTGATTAATTAATCACCGGCTATTGGATGTCAAACATTTGGTAATTCTGACTCGTAGTCATCACAGCAAACCCGATACATTTTTCGTAAAGGGATTTTTTTATATATACTTTTCCACAGACAGGAAAGCACATACAATGGTCTTTGACCAATTGTGGTGCACTGGTTGAAACGAGAAAACCCCCAATCAGTTGAATGGATCCACGGAGGTCTTCCAATCGATTGAGCTAAATCACGCTGTCACGGGAATCCTATAATACCCGCGTGGCTCGTCTAGGTATGATCAGAGATAAGATATTATATAAAGTATGTATCATTATAGCACGTTTAGTTCACTAGAAAACACAACAAAAACACAATACACTTTGGAATCTGTATTAACCTACGCTGACAAATGTACTGTCGCAGTAGTTAATTAACAACAACAAATAGTAACAACCCAGAACTGATCCCTTAATTAGTTAATCACTAGGTGTCTAGTTTATACAATATTCTAATCACTTCACCGTGACACAACACCCACACGTGTGATAATTGAGAAACGCTTCCAGGGGAACTTAATTAATAAAGGAATTACAACTCTATTCCTAACTGGTTAATTTTTAATTAACCCTTAACTACTCATTCAGTAACCTTGTAATACGGAATTAATACTGGTACCTATCACAATAAAGACAATAACCTACAGTTTACCTAGGTCCTCTAGGATGACTGGTTAAGCTTTATATATATTTAGAACAGTGAGCCTACAGTTTACTGCGTCAGATTACCGGCAGCACCGTCTAAATAATATTGGTATAATACAGTATTAAAATATTTAAAGTCACATCAATCACATCAAGGTTATACAACAGAGCAGAAATAATATTTACCAAGTCCAAACGGACGCGTTCCCTGGAAGCCTTCCAATATGTTTCTCCCCGATAACTCTAAAACCCTAGCTATTTATTATAAGAATCCCAGTATCGCCTGGGGGTACATCGCGGCACCGAATACCTACAAGTGATATTTCCACAGCGACCAAGACGACAATTTTCCTTAGATGGCCAGACTTGCTGACGCCTAGTCGCCAAAATCACGGTCGTAAAAACCGCACTAGCGGAGGTATTACGTAACTACTGGCCACATGGCCTCCGCACCTGGGCTGGGTGTGTATTAGGCACAGCTCGACCACGGTCGCGCGGAGGTATTACGTAACAAAGTGCCCACCTGGGCTTAAGTGCATAATGGAACTGCACACGGCCCTCTAAAACAATTAATATCGCCACAGGCGAAAACAAAATTAAGAGCATGTTCCGTCACACACGCCCTTCCTAATGACAAAATGGTAGTCAAAAATATATCTTCAAACAATGCAGTCGAATTAACATATGGCAAAAACATGGTCGACTCCATGAATGTCTGTCTAGTGCCTCGTCTATAAGAGCACAGCAGCTCTCGAGGGTGTCCTTTACTGGATAATAAATCCTTCCTGTGCTGCTCAAAGTGGACTGTCACCCACAGACTATTGCACTATAGCTCAATGCGGAATTCATTGGAATAAATGTAGCTGTGATATGTACTCATGAATCACTATACAGCAGTGATGATATCAGGTGTTCGTAAAAGTGGAGTGTATCCTCCCCACCAGTGGCACCCGTCATGAGTACTGCCATCACAGCTGTCACTTCATCTAAAACGGGAGTGGGAGCGGGATGTAGCCCAGTGGGAAAGCATTTGTTTGATGTGCGGTCTGACTTGGATTCACCCCCTTCTGTGGACTATTTGTTGCTCCTGCCAGTGCACCACAACTGGTATACTATCAAAGACCGTGGCATGTGCCATCTTGTCTGTGACATGGTGCATATAAAAGATCCCTTGCTACTAATGGAAAGCAAATACAGCGGGTTTCCTCTCTAAGACTATATGTCAGAATTATCAAATGTTTGACATACAATAGACGATGATTAATAAATCAATGTGCTTTGGTGGTGTCGTTAAACAAAACTAACTTTTAACTTCGTTTTCATCTAAAATAATGAAAAAAAAAGTTCGACACTTACCCTTCTTGTGGAAAATGCCAAGAAAAGTCCGATCATGAGGAACATGGCCTGAATGGCGAGGAGGATGATGTGGAAGTATGTGTCATACTTAGATTCGCACGTCATCTTGACAGGAATAAGAATTCTATCATTGACTACATCTTCAACATTCTGCAATAATTACCAGTAAACAGATTGTATACAATCGAGCACCGTTGTATCCATATCGTGGGGACCACAAGAAATACGAAGTTAAAGGGAGGATCAACTCAAATATGAGGCTGATGTGTTGGAAAGATGCATACCCGGACCACCAACATATACAGACACTTTAAGAAATGAACAAACCCTTAATTGTAGAGTTAATAAAAAACCGTGATTATTCCTGCTAACTGGGGGCGGCCATTTTGTTCCGTTTTTGTGACGTCCGGGTTTGGGGCGAAGTGACGTCAGCTCTGTCTAACGCCTCTATGCACAGTGTAAACAAACGCTCTAATTTACGACAAGGCGCTTCACTTTCATCAATCTGATTTGTAAAGCAACATAAATGACTTGATAGTATAATAAACTATTTAGCTAAATATATTTCAATTTGCATCAATAGAACGAAATGGATGAAGAGTTAAAACGTTTATACATAAACGTTTCGTCATTGTTCGTGACAATCCTTGCATCAACTTCAGATACAACAAGGCCACGGGCAGTTAAACCTGTTTAACAATGCTATCGTCTGACATGGGGACATAGGTGGTAAAACGCTCGGCTGTCGTCTGACATGGGGACATAGGTGGTAAAGCGCTCGGCTGTCGTCTGGCATGGGGGACATAGGCGGTAAAGCGCTCAGCTGTCGTCTGACATGGGGACATAGGTGGTAAAGCGCTCGGCTGTCTTCTGACATGGGGACATAGGTGGTAAAGCGCTCGGCTGTCGTCGGCACGTATGTAATCCTCTGAATTTACAGATGGTTACTAGGTATGATATTGCAACCTTGTCGTCCGGGTCATACCCAAATCTCTTGATTCAGTTGCCATAAGAAAGTGAGCATAGTGGAAAAAGTGGTGTCACTAAATAAACACCGAAATCGCTGCCATCTTTGTCAGTTAACAACTAGTTAACCTATCAAGACAAATTAATTCTACTTTTACCAGTCCACAATTTTTCAAAGACACAAGTCACATGACTAGTTGCATTGTGTAACAATCATCGTCTGCTAGCATTTTCTTTTAAGTTCGATAAGCCCATTTTAGTACCTTGTTCATTGGTTTAGATCATTTCATTGGTTCTTCTTACACGTGAACTGTTACAGTAACTACATGTACAAATCGTGTGTACACAGTTAATGTTGGGAAACCCTTTTGATCGTTGGTCACATGGTCACAATACAAGTACGGCACTGTATTCAGATGGCGCAATTCAAATCTACCTTTTGAAATACTTTATTTATTTTAACACATAATATCATTAGTAATATGAACACAGAGACATTTTTTTCATATAAAAGGTTTAGGCCGGGACCGTCTAGACATATCAACACAAGCGATATATCGACTCAAGCAAGTTCGACACAATATATGAAGGATAGTGTGATAATGTACTTGGACTGCAATCAAAATTCTATCATTAACTGCATCTTCAACCTTCTGCAATAATCACCAGTGAACAAATACATGAAGTATGTGTGATACATGGACGTGTATATGTCCACTTGACTGAGTGAAAAGTTGAGAACAAACAGCTAGGTTCAGGCTGAATTAGGAAGCTATTTTTAAACACTTTTCACTGTAAATTGTTTAATCAGGTGCTTTTCGATTCACCATATTAAATTAGTAAACTTGATCTCACATATTTTTATTAGTATTCGTAACATCGTTATCAGACTTTTTTTGTTTTGTTTTAAAGATAAGTGTGACAATTGTAAAAATACCAGAAAACGAAGCTTTAAAGTATGAGAAAATAAATTAAAGTATGACTTGGGACTTCCGTTTTTGGTTTGAGCATTGCAGTGTATGTGACCCTTCCGATTTTGACCAAACGAGATTGTACTATGTTAACATTTAAGCAAATGTACTAGGGTGACACTCCATAATTGACGAATGCATTCATAGTCATTCAAAACCCCCATTTCAACACCAACTTTACATTGAAAGCTGCCCAGCGTTCACCAAAAAAAAACCCCAACCCCGTTAAGCACCAGTTTATTTTTATATAAGAATATCAAAAATGACGTTATTCGAATTTGACTTCATTTCCATTCAAAAAGACACTGTGTTACATATTCTTACATCATTTGAATATCTGGAAATGACGGACTGTTGCGTGTTCAGTTTACAAAAAAACACATTGTATTAAGCTTGAGTGTGGACACGAAAGCAAACACCAATCCCAACATATTTGTATCAATTCACGTAAACATGATGAATAACTACAGTTAACATTTCCCCACACAGTTGATTATGGATGTTTATAATCGATCGTCATATTGGTAGAGCTAGACCGATCAATTTTCTATTACAATCGACCATTGGAAGATTACAAAATGTGTGTGAACCCAGAACAAAGTAGGACTTACACGGCTATGCATGAGTATTGCTTTTGGCCGACTAGGACCGATCACTGACCACACGACCATGATGAAGAGATTGAGGGAAGTGAACATACCGATCTTTATATACAAGTCTCTATCCTTCAGCACCTAGGAAACAAAGCGCAGGTATCAAGAAGAGAAGTCGTTTTATGTCAAATGTTAATTTGGTAACAAATGGATGATACAATAATCTGTTAGTGCTGGATATGCTCATCTTTCCCGAACACCAGATATCATCACTGTTTTGACAGTGATTCATGATTGACAGCCATCACAGCTGTATATACAGCTTGTTTTGTTTAACGACACCACTAGAGCACATTGATTTATGAATAATCAGCTATTGGATATGAATCCTTTAGTAATTTTGACATATAGTCTAAGAGAGGAAACCCACTACATTGTTTGCAATGGTTATGTGATTTCGTGTCCAGAAAATATATGTTTGGTGACAGAAATTTATTTTTGTATTACAATGTACTTTTGATATTTATTTGTTTCTAGTGTAAATGATAATATTTGGTTATTTGCCTTTGTTTGACACGCAAATGACCCTGTGTATTATTTAGTGCTGGGCGCACATTAAGTCAATACTTTTCTCAATGTGTAGTGCAAGTTGCTTGACTATTTAGCAAATTTAAAATGGCGGGGTAAATATTTAAGTTGTTTGTTGGAAGATTTATTTTGTTAATAATGATGTAAGTACTTCAATCGGGATTCAGTGAGTACTGTAGGTTATACATGTTTGGTTAGTGTGTCCATTTGTTGCACTATTTCGGTTGAGAAACGGCTGAAACATGGTTCCACAAGTTTTGAATACTAGCTATATATAGGGTATGCAACAATATCCGGACGTAGAACGAACCACACTTCCTACGTCCCTTCGGGCTAAGTATTATTGTGCTGGGATGTCATTAAACATTCACTCATTCATTCGTTCACTCATTCATTCATTCATTCATTCTGCACATGGAAAAGGTCGTTGATGTTCGCGTTCACTTGGTGAAAAAGCTATCTAAATCAGGCTTCAGAATTTTATGGGAAATACTTTTAATTTTAGTGTCCTGTGAAAATCAGAACCGATCAGAAATTAATTACATGTATGGACATGGCGGATGATAATAGGTAATGAACTTTTTATTCCATGGGAGAGGGACGTAACCCAATGGCAAAGCTCCCACTTAATGCACGGTCAGTCTGGGATTGATCCCAGTGGATGGGACCATTGGGCTATTTTTCTTTCCAGCCAATGCACCATGACTGGTATATCAAAGGCAATGGCATGTGCTATCCTGTCTGTGGGATGGTGTACATAAAATATCTCTTTGCTACTAATGAACACATGTAGCGGGTTTCTTCTCTAAGACTATATGTCAAATTTACCAAATGTTTAACACCGAATAGTTGATGATTAGTAAATCAATGTGTTTTAGTGGTGTCGTTAAACAAACCAAACTTCTTTTTTGTTCTAATCCGTGATTTTGTGATTGCCACACTATCAGTGACATGTTTCAACTTTGTATTCATAGAGGATTCGTCAGGAGTGTTTTTAATATGGAAAATATCAACCGATTCTAGCAAATACCGATTAATTAGACGGAGTTGATATTGTATATGTTAAAAACACGAATAGCGAATTCTATTTATCCTATAACACTTCTAAAATAACATTTTTATTAATCTTTTAGTTAAGTATTAAAGTCGCCGCCATCGGTAACATGGCGTCATCACGATCAGCACAAATTAGTTTAACGTCACGAATTTTAACTAACTCTTTGAAAACGTTAGGCTTAGGTATACAAGTCTTTTTGGCTTGTAAGCAAATGACCCATCCACAACGCATTACCTGGATACCTTCAACTTTGCACACCATTATTAACCGGGTTAATACACTAAAATAGCACATTGGTTTATGACATGGATATCATGGGTAAGTTATAGGATAAATATATCAATGTTACAGTAAGCATACGACACTTTTCTGTGAAAGTCTCTGATTGACATGAGTTCAGTTTTTCGTATGATATACATGTGCATAATAATGGTGGACTGGATAAAACTTCAAACTTCAAACAAAAAACCTAAAAACAACAACAAACAAACAAAAGCAGAACATTAAACAAAACCCAGGAAACATTCAACAACAAGCAAACACTTCTTTATTTTCGTGATCTGCAATTGGTCCCTCCACTTCATAGTGTGTTTTCACCGCATTTGTCGGAATAAAAAGGGAAGGAAAAATATGTCAAATAATCCGAAATAGGGCTCGGCCATAACACTGCTGGGAGCCCTAGTAACAACAACAACAACAACAACAAAAACAACAACAACAACAACAAAAACAACAACATCAACAATAATAGTAATAGTAATAATAATGATAAATAATTTTTTTTTTTTTTAATAATAAATAAAAAAAATAAAAATTAATAATAAATGCAACAACAAAAATAGTAACAATAACAACACCAATACCAAAACAATTGAAAATGATTTGTTCTACATGTTTTAGTATTTGAAAAATAGATCCCCAAATAGGGATTTTAATATTTACCCGCTTCCGTAACTTCCGACTCGCTAGGAAGATGGCATATACACGCCATGTCTTGGCAAATAGTGCACCAAAAACCAACGAAAAGCCTATCACCAACAAATAACTTTTTAGCTGGAAAATTAAAATATATAGAACCATTGTATACATGTACATCTGAGTATAACGTATTGCAGAAAATACATTAACATTTTAATCGACCATCTGACAGCCCCATCACGTTCAACCTACGTCATAACACGTGTTTATTGGTGTACTTAATATATACTAGTCACACGAATTTTAGGGCTACGTGCACACTGCGCCTGAGAAGGGTAGCCCATTGGCTATGCCAATGGTATGGAAACGCCCTTGGAGTTAATGGATGGCGGAATGGCTCACATACAGGAATCTCGCTACTTATCTCATGGATTCAGACATCCATGGCCAGTCTCGACCACAGTCCAGAATGTTCACTTTTATGTTTTGGTGGCATGATTATCTGAAGCCAGATTGCAAAGAAATATATACACTCCCACCCCTAATCAACCATGAAAGCATTAACATAAAAAAAAAGTTTCACGTGCACCATGCAGGTTTTAGGCAGATTTTAAAAATATACATTTGCCGGTGTGAAAAGAACACATGTCGTTGGAAACCGAGGTCCGTAGAATCTCGGTTCCTAGAAACAGTAGTCCTATCGGACCTCCATTTCTTAGGAACCATAGTCCTACCCGGACTTTCATACATGCATTGTGATTTTCTTAATCTTTGTCAGATCGAACTTCACTTCCGCAGAATCCTAGTCTGTGGTACTTGTATTCCTAGGTATTTAAGTCCGTGGGACTTTCATTCATGGTACTCCTAGTCCATAGGACTTTCAATTCTAGTATACCTAGTCCGCTGGGATTTTATTCCCGATGTTTTACTAATTACATAATATGATTAATAAAAATCCCACAATTAAAACTTAGAAAAGTGTACTTAATTCTGGTACTTAGTACTAATAACTAGCACTATGATGACAAGTTACTATAATATAAAAATAACAAGAATACTAAACATGAAACATTGCCTTTTACTGATGAACAATTTCAAATAGTATCAAGGAAGGAAATGTTTTATTTAACGACGCACTCGACACATTTTATTTTCGGTTATATGGCGTCAGACATATGGTTAAGGACCATACAAATATATAGAGAGGAAACCCGCTGTCACCACTTCATGGGCTACTCTTTTCGATTAGCAGCAAGGGATCTTTTATATGCACCACCCCACAGACAGGATAGCACATACCACGGCCTTTGATGTACCAGTCGTAGTGCACTGGCTGGAGCGAGAAAACAAATAGTATCAAATAACCTGAAATTGATTATAACTGACGGCCTTATGGCATTTTTTTTTTTTACCATCATGAGCATAAGAGACGAGTGGGGGAAAGGGTCTCTGTATTATTATAGCTGATTGTTGGGAGCACCATAAGCATATGAGACGGGTTGGGTGGGGGTCAGGTGCTGGCGACGATCAACACGTTCTGGCAAAATAAGCTGGCCTGAAAACGTCACCATGTATTTCCATCATTCTACTCACAATATTAGTCATAATCCATGAAACATGCAGACTGATTTTTAATCCAAATACTGACTCCAAACCCTGAGTGAGTGCTCCGCAAGGCTCAATGGTGTAGGTGTAAACCACTTGCACCTACCAGTGATCCATAACTGGTTCAACAAAGGCCATGGTTTGTGCTATCCTTCCTGTGGGAAGCGCAAATAAAAGATCCCTTGCTGCTTGTCGTAAAATAGTAGCCTCTATGGCAACAGCGGGTTTCCTCTAATAAGCAGTGTCAGAATGACCATATGTTTCACGTCCAATAGCCGATGATAAGATAAAAATCAATGTGCTCTAGTCGCGTCGTTAAATAAAACAAACTTTACTTTTTCTATTTGCTAATATAAATATACGTTGTGTTCCAGATTCAGACATTTTCGTTTCATTTGGGCAATAAAAATCAGCCTGCCCCTCCCACTCCCCCGACAAGAGAACCCGCATGTCCATTGTGCCCAACCCTTTTCGATGCAAACGTCGCATGTGTACTTAGTCTGTTTAAAACTATCTCTGCAAACTGTGTGTGTATATCATTGACAGTATGAACGATGTTCGGGGGTCACTGGTTTTTGGGTTATAGTGACCTATTGAACAGTTAAAACCCACTAGTTGATATTGATATTTCTATTAATTGGTAAACCTTAATGGAAACCATTCAACATATTTTGATATCGATGATATGGTGGGTTCGGACTAAGAAATAACAGTGCCGAGAGTCTTACATGTGTTAGATTAAATTAGTTTTTGGAAAATGTTCAAAATTGACCAAGCAGAGATATGTACGTTATGCAGGGAGTTTGTGTGTGTGTGTGTGTGTGTGTTTGTGTGTGTATGTGTGTCTGTGTGTGTGTCTGAGTGTGTGTGTGTGTGTTTGAGTGTGTGTGTGTGTGTGTCTGTCTGTCTCTCTCTCTATGTGTGTGTATCTGTGTATGTGTGTGTTTGTGTGTGTGTGTGTGTGTGTGTGTGTCTGTGTGTGTGTGTCTGAGTGTGGTTGTGTGTGTTTGAGTGTGTGTGTGTGTGTGTGTGTGTGTGTGTCTCTCTCTCTCTCTCTCTCTCTGTGTATCTGTGTGTGTGTGTGGTCTAGACTATGGCAAGTTGAAATTTGCTTTGTTTAGAGCATCCAACCCCATACCTTATGTACACCATTCCACCCCATACCCTATGTACACCATCCCACCCCATACCCTATGTACACCATTCCACCCCATACCCTATGTACACCATCCCACCCCATACCCTATGTACACCATCCCACCCCATACCCTATGTACACCACCCCACCCCACCCCATACCCTATGTACACCATCCCACCCCATACCCTATGTACACCATCCCACCCCATACCCTATGTACATCATCCCACGCCACACACTATGTACACCATCCCACCCCACACCCTATGTACACCACCCCACCCCATACCCTATGTACACCACCCCACCCATATCCTATGTACACCACCCCACCCCATACCCTATGTACACGCGCATCCAACATTATTGTCAAAAAGGCACAAACGCCAAAGAAGTACAAACTCAGCAATATTAATCTTAAAAATATGAAATAACAAGATAACGTATATATAGCAAATATGACTTTTTTTATTAACTGAATTATTATTCTTATCAAATATCAGTACATTACGTCTAACAGATAAGTTTGTTGGTATATGATATGGACAAGTTATAATTATTAAAAAATACTGATACATGTAAAATACTTCGAATTATGGAAAATGTTTTCGAGTTTTGAAACATTACTTTTAAATGTTTAAGAATGTATTAATTGGAAAAACGTGCAAAAAATAAAGACCTTGATTATGCTCATGTAATAAGCGCAACAAAATGTTGTACATACCCTTGAAAATTATATAAATGGAATACATAGAACATATTTAAATACAGAGCGGCGCCAGTATCCTAAGTTAATTAAATAAACCATTATAATTTAATTTTAAGTGTACCACCAGACTTACGTTTTTATTGTCCAGAAATGCAAGTCCGGCCCAGAGTTGATATCCTGGCAGTCAGACCAGCATTCCTAAGGCACTTAAGTCCTAGGACTTGCAATTCTAGGAATATCAGACCTAGGACCTGCGGACTAGCATTCCGTTTACACCAGCAACCAAACAAGCGGTGAGTAACAGACTCATGTACTTGCAATCTGAAATGCTTTATTCAAGTCTGCAATCTCATTTTCATTACCTATCTCTGCCCCTGATTTTTCTTTTAAGTTTTGAAAAAGTAAGGTAAAATGTTATATTGGCCCTTAACATTTTGTGATTAGTGTAATTTCATGAATTCAAGAAGAAAGATGAGAACGTATTAAATACACAATGTCATTACTTTTACATGTGTGATACCGTGTTCTAGACTAAGGTTGGGTTCACCAAATAAATATACAATGTCATTACCTTTACGTGTGTGTTACCGTGTTCTAGATTAAGGTTGGGTTCACACATTAAATATACAATGTCATTACCTTTACGTGTGTGATACCGTGTTCTAAACTAAGATAGTTCACCAATTAAATATATAATGTCCTTACCTTTACGTGTGTGTTACCGTATTCTAGACTAAGGTTGGGCTCACACATTAAATATACAATGTCATTACCTTTACGTGTGTGATACCGTGTTCTAGACTAAGGTTGGGCTCACACATTAAATATATAATGTCCTTACCTTTACGTGTGTGTTACCGTGTTCTAGACTAAGGTTGGGCTCACACATTAAATATACAATGTCATTACCTTTACGTGTGTGATACCGTGTTCTAGACTAAGGTTGGGCTCACACATTAAATATACAATGTCATTACCTTTACGTGTGTTACCGTGTTCTAGACTAAGGTTGGGCTCACCAATTAAATATACAATGTCATTACCTTTACGTGTGTTACCGTGTTCTAGACTAACGTTGGGTTCACCAAATAAATATACAATGGCATTACCTTTACGTGTGTTACCGTGTTCTAGACTAAGGTTGGGTTCACCAAATAAATATATAATGTCATTACCTTTACGTGTGTTACCGTGTTCTAAACTAAGGTTGGGTTCACCAAATAAATATGTATCATAAAAGACTGAAATGACAGACCCTAGTTTATAAACATCATATTTGTTACTATTAGAGCTATTTTTGATCACTGAAACCAGACATTACTAACATGCTATGTTTAGATTATCCATGTCCATACACCACAGTGTTTTTGGTCATCTTGGTTTTTCAAATAACACCAGATGCACTTGTAATACTAGTAGTTTTAAAAACGCACGTATTGAGAGTTGTGATAGCTGTAGCTCTTGTTTCACTCTGTTGTAACTTTATCCAAATGTGTTATCAGTTTGTAGATTAGCTAAACTTAGTGTTTAATTGCTTCGTAAACGTTTTTTTTTTTATAAGACTAGAACATATACAACACACTTAAAATCTGTATCCTAACCGGACGTGGGCGACGCGAGCGATGTTTTTGTTGTTGTTGTTGTTTTTTCAAAGAAATTTTTGATTTAAATTGCTGAATCCTAGCCAGGGCCGTAGCTAGGATTTGTGTGATTGTGTGTATGTGTCGGGGGGGGGGGGGGGGGGGGGGGGGGGGGGGGGGGGGGGGGGGGGGGGGAAGGACACAACTGAGTAGTTAATAGTCTAAAACTCCTTAAACGGTTACGAAGGAACTTTCTATAATTATTTCCGGATTTTTTTTCTCCCTCCGCTAGCTACGGCCCTGCTAACCACATGTGTACGGCGCGACCTATAGGAATTGTTTCTATTTTTCTCGCGCTACACGAGCGACAATATAGTAACCAAACACAGTTTTACCAGACGGCTGCAACAGTCGATGACAATTTCAAAAATGGAAACTGTTGTTATGGTCGCGTTTGATTCGGACATAATTATTATCACATAATTATTATCACACCACTCGCGTCGCTCTGGTCGCACGCGTCTCTGCGAGTCCGGTTAGAATACACACTTACTTGAATCAAACGACATATCATACCTGACATATGACTACTGATTCTCTGTTTGTGATTCCATGTACAAACACAAAACTATATGCCACAATGCACCCCACCAAAATGATATTATTGATGTTAGGTGACGACCTTTTAATGACCCTGAAAATAATAATAATAATAATAATAATACAAACACAAAACCATGTTATAATGCACCACACACAAAAATTATATTTTAATGACCCTGCAAATTATAATTACATAACAATAATAATAATAATAATAATAATACTAATATAATAATAATATAAGAAAAGAAGAAGAGAAGAAGAAGAAGAAGAAGAAGAAAAGAAGAAGAAGAAGAATATTGGTATACTATAATCCTGTTCAATTAGTTAGACACTAAGGTTTTTTTGCAAATGTTACCTTTAAGTCCTATTCAATACTTGTTTTCTTTATACACGCGTGAAAACAAATCCAAACCCCGACATATTTCATATACAATTCATCATTTAAAATGCACGAACTTGACAAAACTATCTGTATGTTTAGAATTCAGGTTCTTTGTCCTATATAAAACCTGTCGGGGTTTGGGTTTGAGTTTGTTTTCATGAAATGTAAAGAACACAAGGATTGAATAGGAAGTAAACGTAACATCTGAAGAAAAACAACAACAACCCCCCCCCCAAAAAAAACAAAAAAAAAAAAAAAAAAAAAAAAAAAAACACAAAAAAAAAAACACAAAAAAACCCACACCCAACACCTTAGGGGTCTAAACAAATTGAACAGAACTATAGTATTTGACTATTGCACACTTTTGATGTTTTGACTATGTTTTAATCAAGACATCGAAAATGTGCAAATAAACATGCTAACTACTTTTAATGTTTATGCGGTAACTGACGTATACAACGCCGCCGCTAAGTCACGCTGTATGACGTCATAAGCACGTTTGCCTCAAAAATGGGGTTTAAAAAAAATGCGGTTAAATATATCTATTGACACCCCCCCCCCCCCCCCCCCCCCCACACACACACACACCTCACCTGGGTACGGAAGTAACTACGTATTTACTGTATACTAACCTAGATATGTGTGTTATCAGAATTTCAGCTAATTACGTATTTACTGTATACTAGCCTAGAGATGGATGTTATCAGAATTTCTGCTAACTATGTATTTACTGTATAATAGCCCAGGGATTTGTGTTATCAGCATTTCAGCTAACTACATATTTACTGTACAACTTAGGGATGTCTAGAGATGCATGTTATCTGTATATTTTGTGCATACTACCACAGGGATCTATGTCATCAGAATTGCAGCTAACCGCGTATTTAGTGTATACTAGCCTAGGTATTGGTGACATCAGAATTTCAGCTAACAACGTATGTACTATATACTAGCCTAGGGTTGGGTGTTATCAGAATTTCAGCTAATTACGTCTTTACATTATTCTATCCTAGGGATGTATGTTATCAGAATTTTAGTGGTCAAGAGCACATGGATGTGTTATTTGGGTGTCCCTAATAACACATATGGAATAACTTTAGAATTAAAAACTATCCAAGGGTGTAATTGTGCATTTTCACACGGATATTCTATATGTGACTTAAATTATACACTGTGACAGTTTTAATTATTTAAAAATATGGAGTCCTTCAAAATAAATTTCATCAAAGTCATAAAGGTAGAAGATATGCTTTCCTAAATAAACAATTTAAATTTCAAGAATAAAGTTTCTTGAGAAATGACAGCTAAAACATCCATGCGTAACGCCAATGACAAAACAAGTAACACCAATGACAATGTGTAACACCAGTGACATTCAAGACTGTATCCTGGAAATACTATTATTCTTGAGACTACCACTACACTACTTATTAGCAAATTATGTCATTAATATTTCCTTAAATGGGTTTTTTAAAAATGTTTTTTCTTCTTCAGCCTACAACTATTAAAGGCCTATTAGAATAATTGTGTGTTTCTGTATTGATATGATACGGCCGGTATAATTTTAATTTTGTTTAAATATTAAATTAAAGATTTATTCATTCATTATTTTCGTGTTTATATTAAGGCTCAAAATCTATTTTACTGTATACTTGTATTCCCAATAACGAGTAAAAAGTTGTAATCCTACTTTTGCTTTTACGCAAGCGCTGCAAAATTCTACGTTAAATGTTTTTAGAAAACGAGGCCGCCTTATAAATATGTGATGCCATTCTAATGTTTTCAGTACATACACTATACAGAAAATCAAACAAATTATGTCGCTATTCAAGAAATAAATCACAAGAACTGCGTCATTATTCAAAAGAGTTAACTACTTCCTTTTAACTAAAAAGCTATTTTAATGCATGATATTCAATATTTTTCACAAATAAAATTTATTAGCCTTTACTGGAAATGAAAACATATGTAACGTAATTTTCCGATATTTGACTACAACTTGGTAATACATTTTCGGTATGACCTTAACTCTCTTTTTTTTATGATAAAGTTAACCTCGGCGTTTAGTGTTTGGAAAAAAATAACATTTTCGCACATGAGCCGTTCGACAATTTCAATTTTTAAAAACAACTACATGATAAAAAATATATTTCTGAACTATGCACAAATTGACAATGGACTAACACTTTGTTTAATATTTTTTAAAACATAAAACTCCAGGGACAAGATTATATTGCCCACTATCTTTTGAATACGGAACAATATTTACAAGCTTCCTTCTTTAGTGACTAAGTCAGCCATCTGTATGTATTACATTAAATGTATTCAGTGTTACGTCTTCTATTATATATTTTAACAGTGCATGTTATGTATAGTGTTGTGCTTGGAAAAATAACACCAATGACATGTTACACTAAATGTTTTTGGAAAACGAGGCCGCCTTATAAATATGTGATGCCATTCTAATGTTTTCAGTACATACACTATACAGAAAATCAAACAAATTATGTCGCTATTCAAGAAATAAATCACAAGAACTGCGTCATTATTCAAAAGAGTTAACTACTTCCTTTTAACTAAAAAGCTATTTTAATGCATGATATTCAATATTTTTCACAAATAAAATTTATTAGCCTTTACTGGAAATGAAAACATATGTAACGTAATTTTCCGATATTTGACTACAACTTGGTAATACATTTTCGGTATGACCTTAACTCTCTTTTTTTTTATGATAAAGTTAACCTCGGCGTTTAGTGTTTGGAAAAAAATAACATTTTCGCACATGAGCCGTTCGACAATTTCAATTTTTAAAAACAACTACATGATAAAAAATATATTTCTGAACTATGCACAAATTGACAATGGACTAACACTTTGTTTAATATTTTTTAAAGGAAAAAATCAGTTTGTCCAGCGTTCCGGTCCTGTCCGCATTTGACCAACGGTTCCACAAGGAACGCCTTTTTTCATACTATGAAAGTTACTACATGCTATTTACTTCTGAGCCAATTGCTTTATAAATTGGATACAAAAATAGTATTTATTTTTTATTTCCAAAACACTTTTACTTGTCTTCTTACGTCAAACCAAACTGGAATTATTAACAAAACCCCCCCAAAAAACAAACAAACCCTCCCCCAAAAAACAACAACAAGAAAAACTTAAATTGTAGAAGGATGGGACGGACTATACTAAATTTAATGGTTTTAGGGGTTTGCAAAGTTTTGTATTTAGATACTTACTTGTCTGAACTTTATTGTTAATGGAAATCTTTACTAACTGTTAAGAAAAACCTCACACATGAACGACAAGCAGACGACAATAAATCGGATGTTAATTGCGCGAACCAAGCATAACGCTGTTAGGGACGTTGAAGATATACTCTTTACATTCCAGCAAAACATTTATTTTACCCAATGTACCATTATGCAGCTGTGGTGCTGCACAAGTCCCTTTAATTTTCAAATCATCTTCAAAAATATGCAAAGCGAGGAAAACGGCATCTTAATCAAACGCATTGTCATTGGTGTTACTAATGGTCATTGGTGTTACTAAGTACCCGGAAACACCAATGACAGGTAACACCAATAACAAATAAGTGCATAATTAATTCATGCTCTCTAAAGAAACGGTTGAGAAAACTGAAAAGGTGCATGCTATAGCAGACATTCGATGTCTACAATAACATACAAACAGTTTCTTAAAATTATTAATCATTACATAAATACGATCGTAACACCAATGACAGTGAATAAACCTATTTTTATATTTTGACAACACATTCATGGCATTCAAAGAAAACTATTCACAACTGTTCATATGTCTGATGTTTTTGAGAAATAAGTTCGATGGCCGATATCTACCGGTGGAATGTTTCATCCAGAGAGCATTTAGTTTCTTTTGTTTTCTCATAAGTATATACAGTAACACAAATGACATAAAACTCCAGGGACAAGATTATATTGCCCACTATCTTTTGAATACGGAAAATATTTACAAACTTCCTTCTTTAGTGACTAAGTCAGCCATCTGTATGTATTACATTAAATGTATTCAGTGTTACGTCTTCTATTATATATTTTAACAGTGCATGTTATGTATAGTGTTGTGCTTGGGACAGGTAACACCAATGACATGTTACACTAATCTCGAATAAAATCTCTATCAAAGCTGATTACCAGCGGGGAACAAATGCTATGACAGGATGATATTATTAATAAGGTATCGTAGGTATCGTTAAAGACGACAAATTTTGTTTTCTATATATAAATAAAAAATAAATTGTACTGGGACATAAAAGTGACACTTTCTGTAGAACGACCCAACTACGTATTTACTGTATAATAGCATATTGATGGGTGATATCAGAATTTCGGCTAACTACGTATTTACAGTATACTAGCGTGCGGATGGTAGATATCACAATTTCAGCTAACTATGTATTTACTGTATACAAGTCTGGTATGTTATCAGAATTTCAGCTAACTACGTATTTACTGTATACTAGTTTAAGGATCTATGTTATCAGAATTCATCTATGTATTTACTCTATACTAGCCTAGGGATGTATGCTATCAGAATGTCAGCTAACTGTGTATTTTGTGCATACTACCTTAGGGATCTATGTCATCAGAATTTCAGCTAACTATGTATTTACTTTATATTAGCCTAATGATCTACATTATCAGAATTTCAGATAACTATGTATTTACTGTATACTAGCCTAGGGCTCGGTGCTATCAGAATTTCAGCTAACTACGTATTTACTGTATACTAGCCTGGTATGTTACCAGAATTTCAGCTAACTACGTATTTACTTTATATTAGCCTAGGGATCTACGTTATCAGAATTTCAGATAACTATGTATTTTCTGTAAACTAGCCTAGGACTGGGTGTTATCAGAATTTTAGCTAACTACATATTTACTGTTTAGTAGCCTAGGAATGGTTTTTATCAGAATTACAGCATGCCAGTCCAGGGCTCGAAATAGGAACTAAAATAGGGTATGCTGCTAGTTTTCTAAAATATCGAAGCAAAGCAAATATGGCCTGCCAAGAAATAAGACAGCATGTGATGTAGAAAGGGTTTGCAATGGTGTTAATCGCTAACACACACTGCAGTGATTAATATGTCATAAAATCAGTACGACACACAAGATCGTATAATAATCTCTATTTATTACCCATATGGATAAAGATATCTTCGTACATATCAAAGTGATACGTCCCAGTAGAACGCCAATCGATTGACGCACTACAATATCACTGGAACATTAACCAAACGAGTTTAATGATGTAAATTAAGATCGACTATGGGTAATAAATAGGATATCAAACTCGCTACCATTTTGTATCATATTTATGTCCCTTGTGAAATAATTTTCATTGTTACTCGCTAAGCTTGTGACAATTGAACATTATTTAACTCAGGACACAAACATGATACGAAATGGAAGCTCGTTTAATATCCTATAACTACTGCCTCACTTGAGATGCTTGAACTTGAGGTTGAGGACGAGTAACCCGATCGCCAGGAGAATCCCGAGTGTAGCGAACACACACATGCTGATGTACAGCGCGGGCGACACCGTCTCCGTTATAAAGTCCTCTGTCACCGAGTCCTTTGGTACCACCCCTAAAATAATTATAATAAAAACGTCTTCGTTTTTACTGAATCATTTCGTAGCACCCCTAAAATAATAACAATAAACAAAACTTCTTCTTTTTTACAGAATCCTTTGGTAGCACCCGTAAAATAATTACTATAAAAAAAACTTCTTTTTAAAACTGTTATTTGATTTGAAGTATATACCTATAGAAGTTTCTTTATGAAAAAGCTTATCTGAATCAAATGAAATATTAATATGTACTTAGGATCCAAAGTTGAGAGAAAAAAAGTGAAAAATATACCTGCATACCAGGGGTGGTTTGACCATGTGGGCAATCACCTAGTACCATAAGATTTTAATATGATCAAAGGGACATTCCTGAGTTTGCTGAAGTTTGTAAGATGTTATCGACTAACAGGCTTTTTAACGATTGTAATTACATATCAAGTATATTTTTCTGCATAAAATATGGCTTTATATTAAACGTGTTTCTGATCGTTCTAATATTTGTACTAGGTTAAATTTCAATTTACTGCCTAAAATATTTTTTTTCGTACGTGCGAAATTATTTGAAGACAAAATCCAGTTTGGGCTTCTTACAAATACTAAGACGACCAGAAACACATTGAATATACAGACACTGACATTCTAAACAAGAAAATATATTTAATATTTAAGTTTAATCGTAGAAATATGTTTTTAGTCGGAAACATCTTACAATGTAGCAAACTCAGGAATGTCTCTTTAATACATAATTGGTACATATGTACCAAATGTAAACTTTGTGGCTCAACTCTTTGATAGGTAAATGAACTTAGGTTTCTAACCCCCGTCACTAGTTCGAGATCAAAGACTGCACTTTTCAATTGTAAAAATCAAAATATATCCAGAAAATATTCATATTAAGAATATGTAAATATTCATGTTTAACTTCATATTCATTTAAAACATGTCGGTAATTATCCCCTCGGGACGAGTTGTTTTGACCATACATGACATACAAAGTCACCACTCCATCAACATCATTTTTCTAGGGCTGTAGATTGCATCAAAGCTGGCATAAAGAGTGTGGCCAGAATATGATTCATATTAGTTACTCAGTTATCCATATATTCAAACTAACCCTGGTATGCAGGTACATTTTTCACATTTCATAATTATTTCTCAAATTTGGACCCTAATCACACATTGATATTTCATATGATCTTAACAAACTATCTCCCCAGGATGATATTAGGATTAAAAATAAACAACACATCAAAAACTAACACTGCAAAGTTTCATGTAAATTGAATAAGACATGCAGTCTGCAGATATCATAATTTCTAATTTTAATAAAAGTAACCTGGACTTTTTTGAAACATGCAAAACGTGCGAACCCATTTAAGATATCATGATCCTTTTCCTATAGGTGAAATTAGATTAGAAATTACAAATGAAATTGGAAGAGTGGTGGTGTTATTACATTAAGACTATATCCCCTCAACGACTCATCACTAGGGGATAATTACAATATTTTTTAAATTAAAATTTAACATAAACTTGAACATGAATATTAACACATTCTAAATAAGAATTCTTTCTGGATACATTTTGTGTTTTTTTTAAAAAGAAGAAAAAGTGCTGTTTTTGTGCACTAATACAAATGTTTACTTAGTTCACGAGCTCTTGTACAGGGGTTATAAATGTAAGTTCATTTATCTATCAAGGAATGCAGCCACAAAGTCAAAACTTGGTACATAAATAGCAAATGCACATAAGTTACTCATGTTAAAAGCTCATGGTGCTGGATAATTGCTTACAATTTTTTCTCAACTTTGGACCCTAACTACACATTAATATTTCATTTGATTCAAATAAGCTTTCTCATAAAGAAACATCTCTAGGTATATACTTCAAATCAAATAAGTTTGTATCTGTGATAAATAACCATGGAGTAATAGTCCCCCAAATATATAAAAAAAATATATCACTTCCCAGTGATAAAAAAACACACTACACTTTAGGGGTCTCCTGGTCGGAAACTGTGACAAATATGTACAAACTGAGTACAATTATAGATTATCCAGGTATGAGTTAGGTAATACAGCAAATTGCAGGGTGATAGTTTTATAATTAAAAATGTTACTAGAATCCACAAATCGACCGAAACCACTTAACACAGTCGCGAATGCAAAACAAAATGGGTCAACGGGCACTGCATTTGACCAGTGATAATTTTAAAACTACTTAGAACTTGGACTTAAATTGCATAACACTGATGTTTCCTGAGGTGTACATTAAATGAAGTTGTACTGTAGGAACAACACTTTCAATTATGTTGTCACATCATATCACAACACAGAAGATCCTGAGTCACGAAAACACCCAATTGGACACTTTTTCAACAAAAAAAACACCCCTTTTTATTTGTATAGGTTGCACAGTACCAAAGAAGAGAGTTCCGTGTCAAAGTTCGAGGTACACATGATGGATGCATGCACAAATGGGTGAAATGTTATCAAAATCGGAGATGGTGATCCGCGAAGATTTCTGGAATTTTGTTGTTTTGGCGTGGAATGACCAGCATGTAAATCAGCATCAGTAATGATTTCGGTACTAAGGAAATTGTTATTAAATTATCAAACTTTAATGAGAATATGTATAATTTTCATACAACCTATTTTAGAATAAGCTTCTGAGGTATGGGATGGCTGTTCTCAATTACATACTGATGAATTAGAAAAAGTACACTACAGTACAGCTACAGTAATCACTGGCATGCCCACATTTGGCTCACGTAATTCGTTATATATTATTGACGCCATATAACCGTAAAACAAAATGTGTTGAGTGCGTCGTTAAATAAAACATTTCTTTCTTTCTTTCGTTATATATTGAAACAGGTTTGACTACTCTAAGTGAAAGAAGAAAAGCAAAAACAATATGTACTATGTTTAAAATAATGAAAATAATGATTCCCAATTGCTTAACTGATGGTATTAAAAAAAACCCAGGCCCAAACACAACTTTTAACAGAGCACCTACCGTTCTCACTCTCCCAAAGATATAACACACACAACCTTTAACATAACGTCTACCGTTCGCACTCTCCCAAAGACATAACACATACAACCTTTAACATAAAATCTACCGTTCGCACTCTTCTATTGACACAACAGCAGAAACAACCTTGAAAATAGCACCTACCTTTCGCACTATCATACAACATAACAGCATGCACAACCTTTAACACAGCACCTACCACTCACACTCTCTTAAAAACATAACACACACAACCTTTAACCTAGCACCTACCATTCGCTCTCACCTACAGAAAAATAAAACACACAACCTTTAACATATATTCTACCGTTAACACTATCCTACAGACATAGCACACACAACATTTAACACAGCACCCACCGTACAAACTCTGCTATAGATATAACAACAGACACAACCTCTAACAGAATACCTATCGTTTACACTACCATACAGAGATCACAACACACAACCTTTAACCTAGAACCTACACTTCGCTCTCAGCTACAGACAAAACAATATACACAATATTTAACATATCTTCTACAGTTCGCACTCTCCTAGAGACATAATAACACAAACAACCCTTTAACATAGCACCTACCGTTTGCACTCTCCTATAGACTACGTACTCTATCGTTCGACAGCTAGACAGACATTTTGACGGCTATGATTGCTCTGTGCAACCAGATATAACTGTATATCAAAGATCCCCACTCTAATACAATAACCCAACGTTTGACGTTAAATACAATTACATTGATCATTCGCTAATAACAAATATTTGATATATTAATCACTAATACACACACTACAGAAAGAATCACACACGACCTTTAACCAAGCACGTACCGTTCGCCCAAACCACCGGTCCGGACTCGTTCCATGTCAACGTCTCAACGGTACCGTGTCGTTCATACCAACCGACGTTCACCATTTTCCCATCTGAAAATTATGACACACAGTCTCAGAATAACAACGTAGCAGAAAGAAAGAAAGAAGTGTTTTATTTAAAGACGCACTCAACACATTTTATTTACGGTTATATGGCGTCAGACATATGGTTAAGGACCACACAATTTTTTTTAGAGGAAACCCGCTGTCGCCACATAGGCTACTCTTTTACGACAGGCAGCAAGGGATCTTTTATTTGCGCTTCCCACAGGCAGGATAGCACAAACCATGGCCTTTGTTGAACCAGTTATGGATCACTGGTCGGTGCAAGTGGTTTACACCTACCCACTGAGCCTTGCGGAGCACTCACTCAGGGTTTGGAGTCGGTATCTGGATTAAAAATGCCATGCCTCGACTGGAATCCGAACCCAGTACCTACCAGCCTGTAGACCGATGGCCTGCCACGACGCCACCGAGGCCGGTAAACAACAACGTAGCAGATGCTGCAGATTACTGCAGTGTAATGGTGGGAAATTATTGCAGATTATTGCAGTGTAATGGTGGGAAGTGACTGCAGAATGCTACAGTTTAATGGTTGGAAGTGTTTGCAGATTACTACAGTGTAATGGTGGGAAGTGATTGCAGAATGCTGCAGTGTAATGGTTGGAAGTGTTTGCAGAATGGTACAGTTTAATGGTTGGAAGTGTTTGCAGATTACTAAAGTGTAATGGTGGGAAGTGATTGCAGAATGCTGCAGTGTAATGGTTGGAAGTGTTTGCAGATTGCTGCAGTGTAATGGTTGGAAGTGTTTGCAGATTGCTGCATTGTAATGGTGGGAAGTGATTGCAGGTTGCTGCAGTGTAATGGTTGGAAGTGATTATAGATTGCTGCAGTGTAATGTTGGGAAGTGATTGCAAATTACTACAGTGTAATGGTGGGAAATTATTGCAGATTACTAAAGTGTAATGGTGGGAAGTGATTGTAGATTTCTACAGTGTAATGGTGGCAATTGATTGCAGATTGCTGCAGTGTAATGGTGGGAAGTGATTGCAGATTGCTGCAGTGTAATGGTGGGAAGTGATTGCAGATTACTACAGTGTAATGGTGGGAAGTGATTGCAGATTACTACAGTGTAATGGTGGGAAGTGATTGTAGATTGCTGCAGTGCAATGGTGGGACGTGATTGCAGATTGCTGCAGTGTAATGGTGGGAAGTGATTGGAGATTACTACAGTGTAATGGTGGGAAGTGATTGCAGATTACTACAGTGTAATAGTGGGAAGTGATTGCAGATTGCTACAGTGTCATGGTGGGAAATGATTGCAGATTACTACAGTGTGATGGTGGGAAGTGATTGCAGAATGCTACAGTATAATGGCGAGAAGTGATTGTAGATTACTACAGTGTAATGGTGGGAAGTGATTGCAGATTACTACAGTGTAATGGTGGGAAGTGATTGCAGATTGCTGCATTGTAATGGTGGGAAGTGATTGCAGGTTGCTGCAGTGTAATGGTTGGAAGTGATTATAGATTGCTGCAGTGTAATGTTGGGAAGTGATTGCAAATTACTACAGTGTAATGGTGGGAAATTATTGCAAATTACTAAAGTGTAATGGTAAGAAGTGATTGTAGACTTCTACAGTGTAATGGTGGCAATTGATTGCAGATTGCTGCAGTGTAATGGTGGGAAGTGATTGCAGATTGCTGCAGTGTAATGGTGGGAAGTGATTGCAGATTACTACAGTGTAATGGTGGGAAGTGATTGCAGATTACTACAGTGTAATGGTGGGAAGTGATTGTAGATTGCTGCAGTGCAATGGTGGGACGTGATTGCAGATTGCTGCAGTGTAATGGTGGGAAGTGATTGGAGATTACTACAGTGTAATGGTGGGAAGTGATTGCAGATTGCTACAGTGTAATGGTGGGAAGTGATTGTAGATTGCTACAGTGTCATGGTGGGAAATGATTGCAGATTACTACAGTGTGATGGTGGGAAGTGATTGCAGAATGCTACAGTATAATGGCGAGAAGTTATTGTAGATTACTACAGTGTAATGGTGGGAAGTGATTGCAGATTACTACAGTGTAATGGTGGGAAGTGATTGTAGATTGCTGCAGTGCAATGGTGGGACGTGATTGGAGATTTCTGCAGTGTAATGGTGGGAAGTGATTGCAGATTGCTACAGTGTAATGTTGGGAAGTGATTGCAGATTGCTGCAGTGTTATGTTGGGAAGTGATTGCAAATTACTACAGTGTAATGGTGGGAAATGATTGCAGATTATTACAGTGTAATGGTGGGAAGTGATTGTAGATTGCTGCAGTGTAATGTTGGGAAGTGATTGCAAATTACTACAGTGTAATGGTGGGAAATTATTGCAGATTACTAAAGTGTAATGGTGGGAAGTGATTGTAGATTACTACAGTGTAATGGTGGGAAGTGATTGCAGAATGCTACAGTGTAATGGTTTGTAGTGTTTGCAGATTGCTGCAGTGTAATGGTTGGAAGTGTTTGCAGATTGCTGCATTGTAATGGTGGGAAGTGATTGCAGGTTGCTGCAGTGTAATGGTTGGAAGTGATTATAGATTGCTGCAGTGTAATGTTGGGAAGTGATTGCAAATTACTACAGTGTAATGGTGGGAAATTATTGCAGATTACTAAAGTGTAATGGTGGGAAGTGATTGTAGATTTCTACAGTGTAATGGTGGCAATTGATTGCAGATTGCTGCAGTGTAATGGTGGGAAGTGATTGCAGATTGCTGCAGTGTAATAATGGGAAGTGATTGCAGATTACTACAGTGTAATGGTGGGAAGTGATTGCAGATTACTACAGTGTAATGGTGGGAAGTGATTGAAGATTGCTACAGTGCAATGGTGGGACGTGATTGCAGATTGCTGCAGTGTAATGGTGGGAAGTGATTGGAGATTACTACAGTGTAATGGTGGGAAGTGATTGCAGATTACTACAGTGTAATGGTGGCAATTGATTGCAGATTGCTGCAGTGTAATGGTGGGAAGTGATTGCAGATTGCTGCAGTGTAATGGTGGGAAGTGATTGCAGATTACTACAGTGTAATGGTGGGAAGTGATTGCAGATTACTACAGTGTAATGGTGGGAAGTGATTGTAGATTGTTGCAGTGCAATGGTGGGACGTGATTGCAGATTGCTGCAGTGTAATGGTGGGAAGTGATTGGAGATTACTACAGTGTAATGGTGGGAAGTGATTGCAGATTACTATAGTGTAATGGTGGGAAGTGATTGTAGATTGCTACAGTGTCATGGTGGGAAATGATTGCAGATTACTACAGTGTGATGGTGGGAAGTGATTGCAGAATGCTACAGTATAATGGCGAGAAGTGATTGTAGATTACTACAGTGTAATGGTGGGAAGTGATTGCAGATTACTACAGTGTAATGGTGGGAAGTGATTGCAGATTACTACAGTGTAATGGTGGGAAGTGATTGTAGATTGCTGCAGTGCAATGGTGGGACGTGATTGGAGATTTCTGCAGTGTAATGGTGGGAAGTGATTGCAGATTGCTACAGTGTAATGTTGGGAAGTGATTGCAGATTGCTGCAGTGTTATGTTGGGAAGTGATTGCAAATTACTACAGTGTAATGGTGGGAAATGATTGCAGATTATTACAGTGTAATGGTGGGAAGTGATTGTAGATTGCTGCAGTGTAATGTTGGGAAGTGATTGCAAATTACTACAGTGTAATGGTGGGAAATTATTGCAGATTACTAAAGTGTAATGGTGGGAAGTGATTGTAGATTACTACAGTGTAATGGTGGGAAGTGATTGCAGAATGCTACAGTGTAATGGTTTGTAGTGTTTGCAGATTGCTGCAGTGTAATGGTTGGAAGTGTTTGCAGATTGCTGCATTGTAATGGTGGGAAGTGATTGCAGGTTGCTGCAGTGTAATGGTTGGAAGTGATTATAGATTGCTGCAGTGTAATGTTGGGAAGTGATTGCAAATTACTACAGTGTAATGGTGGGAAATTATTGCAGATTACTAAAGTGTAATGGTGGGAAGTGATTGTAGATTTCTACAGTGTAATGGTGGCAATTGATTGCAGATTGCTGCAGTGTAATGGTGGGAAGTGATTGCAGATTGCTGCAGTGTAATGGTGGGAAGTGATTGCAGATTACTACAGTGTAATGGTGGGAAGTGATTGCAGATTACTACAGTGTAATGGTGGGAAGTGATTGTAGATTGCTGCAGTGCAATGGTGGGACGTGATTGCAGATTGCTGCAGTGTAATGGTGGGAAGTGATTGGAGATTACTACAGTGTAATGGTGGGAAGTGATTGCAGATTACTACAGTGTAAGGTGGGAAGTGATTGTAGATTGCTACAGTGTCATGGTGGGAAATGATTGCAGATACTACAGTGTGATGGTGGGAAGTGATTGCAGAATGCTACAGTATAATGGCGAGAAGTGATTGTAGATTACTACAGTGTAATGGTGGGAAGTGATTGCAGATTACTACAGTGTAATGGTGGGAAGTGATTGCAGATTACTACAGTGTAATGGTGGGAAGTGATTGTAGATTGCTGCAGTGCAATGGTGGGACGTGATTGGAGATTTCTGCAGTGTAATGGTGGGAAGTGATTGCAGATTGCTACAGTGTAATGTTGGGAAGTGATTGCAGATTGCTGCAGTGTTATGTTGGGAAGTGATTGCAAATTACTACAGTGTAATGGTGGGAAATGATTGCAGATTATTACAGTGTAATGGTGGGAAGTGATTGTAGATTGCTGCAGTGTAATGTTGGGGAGTGATAGCAAATTACTACAGTGTAATGGTGGGAAATTATTACAGATTACTAAAGTGTAATGGTGGGAAGTGATTGTAGATTACTACAGTGTAATGGTGGGAAGTGATTGCAGAATGCTACAGTGTAATGGTTGGAAGTGTTTGCAGGTTGCTGCAGTGTAATGGTTGGAAGTGATTATAGATTGCAACAAAGTAATGGTTGGGAGTGATTGCAGATTGCTGCAGAGTAATGGTTGGAAGTGATTGCAGATTGCTGCAGTGTAGTGGTGGGAAGTGATTGCAGATTACTAGTGTAACGGTGGGAAGTGATTGCAGATTGCTGCAGTGTAATGGTAGGAAGTGATTGCAGAATGCTACAGTGTAATGGTTGGAAGTGATTACAAGATACGACTAATCGTCGCGTGAGAGCCAGGACGTAAGTGCATCAAAATTAATTTTTAGAAAGCCGAGATAATGAAGGAAAACGTTTTTTCTTGATCAGTAGTTAAGATGTCGAATTTGTTTTAATGACAATGAAAGCTGAATCTATTTACGATACCTTTGTATATTTGCGGTATTTGTAGCATATTAGGTGTTTTAATTACTTGCTTAAATAGTTGTAGTTACAATTATTCAGAACTGAATTAAATGCGTCATTTACGACCAACAGTATTCCAAGTAAATTTGAATATTTATTCTGAAAGAACCATCTCTTCTAAAACATTTCAGTTTTGCAAATCACATATTTATTTTTTAAAAGGAGAAAGGTTGAAAATATTTAGAATCAAACGTTCAGAAAGGAATACAAGTAGAATACACATTAATACAATCATTGCTTAAACAAAATATTACATGAAAAAAGTTTTTACTTTTGTTAATAATACGATAAATAAAATCACCAATTGAACAAAATAATAATGTGAAAAAACTACTCTTGACTCGTCAAATCCTTTTCTTTGACCCACCCCTGATTTTGTGTGACTTTATCTGGTGTAGGGTTTCTGCCAGAGGGGAAAATATGTTTTTAAGCTAACGTTTTGACAAAATTAATTACTCTTATTATTACTGTATGATTTTCTTAATCCTAACACTAAACTTAACCCATTTTCTTCCTGAGGAAGGACCCCCATACCTCTGTTGATTGTGGTTGCATTCAATTCCTTAGAGCCATACCCAAAAATGTCTTTCTGGCAGAAACACTGTTCGTTGTTTGATGATGGTGCATCACAATCAGACGACTTGTCCATACAAAAACTCATTTTCAACGCAAGTAATCGTTCCTGATGAGTCATCAGAAAAGCTGATGTTATGTTCTGTGCAGTGTTCTTTCCGTGTTCTTTGCACCATGGGAGTCCTTTTGCAGATAGTTTCTAGTTCTGCTGCCTCAGGGTGTCCAAAATACCTAGTTTATCAGCTAGTACAACAGACAAACCAAAATAGTTAAGCAAACAAAAGCTGGTATCCTTTAATGAAGAAACTATGTTTAGCAGCTTATTGGTTTGGGATACACCAGGTTCAAGTGACGCTCCAGTGATCTGTCCAGGTTCTGTTGTGTGTTGGGTGTACTCTCCAGGTTCTGTTGTGTGTTCAGTGCACACTCCTGGTTTTGTTGTATATTTGGTGATCTCTCCGGGTTCCGTTGTGTCTCCAGTGATGTTTTCAAGTTATATTGCGTGTTCAATGATCTCTTCAGGTTCCATTGTGTGTCCGGTGATCTCTCCAAGTTCTGTTGTGTGTTCAGTGATCTCTCCAGGTTCTGCTGTGTCCAGTCATCTCTTCAGGTTCTATTGTGTGTTTCTATTGTGTTCGGTGATCTCTCCAGGTTCTGTTGTGATCCAGTGATCTTTCCAGATCCTGTTGTGTGTTCAGTGATCTCTTCAGGTTCTATTGTGTTAGTGATCTCTCCAGGCTCTGTTGTGTCCAGTGATCTCTCCAGGTTATATTGTGTGTTCAGTGTTCTCTCCAGGTTCTGTTGTGTGTTCAGTGAATTCTCCAGGTTCTATTGTATGTTCGGTGATCTCTCCAGGTTCTGTTGTGATCCAGTGATCTTTCCAGATTCTGTTGTGTGTTCCGTGATCTCTCCAGGTTCTATTGTGTTCAGTGATCTCTTCAGGTTCTGTTGTGTGTCCAGTGATCTCTCCAGGTTATATTGTGTGTTCAGTGACCTCTCCGCGTTCTGTTGTGTGTCCAGTGATCTCTCCAGGTTATATTGTGTGTTCAGTGATCTCTCCGAGTTCTATTGCGTGTTCAGTGATATCTGAAGATTCTGTTGTGTGTCCAGTGATCTCTCCAGGTTATATTGTGTGTTCAGTGATCTCTCAAGAGTTCTGTTGTGTGTTGAGTGGTCTCTCCAGGTTCTATTGTGTTCGGTGATCACTCCAGGTTCTGTTGTGATCCAGTGATGTTTCCAGATTCTGTTGTATGTTCAGTGATCTCTCCAGGTTCTGTTGTGTGTTCAGCGATCTCTCCAGGTTCTGTTGTGTGTTCAGTGATATCTCAAGGTTCTGTTGTGCGTTCAGTGATCTCTCCAGGTTGTATTGTGTGTCCAGTGATCTCTCCAGGTTATATTGTGTGTTCAGTGATCTCTCCGAGTTCTGTTGTGTGTTCGGTGATCTCTCCAGGTTCTGTTGTGAGTCCAGTGATCTCTCCAGGTACTGCTGTGTGTTCAGTGATCTCTCCAGGTTCTGTTGTGTGTTCAGTGATATCTCAAGGTTCTGTTGTGTGTCCAGTGATCTTTCCAGGTTCTATTGTGTTCAGTGAACTCTCACGGTTCTATTGTGTTCAGTGATTTCTCCAGGTTCTATTGTGTTCAGTGCTCTCTCCAGATTATATTGTGTTCAGTGATCTCTCCAGGTTCTGTTGTGTGTTCAGTGATCTCTCTAGGTTATATTGTGTGTTGAATGATCTCTCCAGGTTCTTTTGTGTGTTCAGTGATCTCTTAGGGTTTTGTTGTGTGTTCAGTTATCTCTCCAGGTGTCCAGTGATCTTTCCAGGTTCTATTGTGTGTCCAGTTATCTCTCCAGGTTCTGTTGTGTGTTCGGTGATCTCTCCAGTTTTTGTGTGTGTTCAGTAATCTCTCCAGGTTCTGTTTTGTGTCCAGTGATCTTTCCAGGTTCTGTTGTGTGTTCAGTGATCTCTCCAGGTTCTGTTGTAAGTCCAGTGATCGTTCCAGGCTCTGTTGTGTGTTCAGTGATCTCTCCAGGTTCTATTGTGTTCAGTGATCTCTTCAGGTTCTACTGTGTTCAGAGATCTCTCCAGGTTATGTATGATGTGTGCTCAGTGATATCTCCAGGCTATGTTATGTGCAGTGTTCTCTCCATGTTTTATTGAGTGTTAAGTGATCAATCCTCCGGTTTCTGTTGTGTGTGCTAAATTATTTTCTGGGTCTGTTGTAAATTATATGTCATGTTCAAGTTCTTCTCTTGTGTGTGCTATGTCATGATCATGGTATGTTGTATGTGTGTTCTGTCATGTTCGTCTTCAGGTTGTGTTGTGTGTACTATGTCACGTTCAGGTTCTGTTCTGTGTGCCACGTCATGTTCAGGTTTTGTTGTGAGTTCTCTATTATGTCCACGTTCTGTTGTGAGAGCTATGTCATGTTCAGGTTCTGTAGCAAGTGACTGGATAAAGGCTGTGGTATGTGCTGTCCTGTCTGTGGGGTGTGGGGAAGTACATATAAAAGATACCTTGCTGCATTAGGAAAAATGTAGTGGGTTTCCTCTGATGACTACGAGTCATAATTAAAAAAATTATTAATTATTCAATGTGCTCTAGTGGTGTCGTTAAACAAAACAAACAAATAAACTGTCGCAAATGCTATGTCACGTTCATTTTCTATTGTGATTATTTTCTCATGTTCATCTTTTTGTATGTTATGTTCTGTTGTGTATGCTATATACAGTAGACTCTGTCTAAACCGGACTCATTTCGTACTGTCGAAATATTCCGGTTTACATAGAGGACCGGTTTAGACAGAGTTCACCCAGAGTTATGGTTCTTGAATGATCGACAACTCGCGATCAACAATAAATGGTTAGGAAACATAGTCATACAAGCCAGACTTGCCATCAATTATTTCACAGACATAAAAAATATACCTAAAGGGACATTCCTGAGTTTGCTGCAATTATCAAGAGGTTATCAAGTAACAGATAATTTTTAACGATTGTAATTACATATCAAATATATTTTTCTGCATAAAATATTAGTGACTGCATATTAAACGTGTTTCTGGTCGTTCTAATATTTGTACTATGTTAAATTTCATTTTATTTCCTAAAACATTTTATTCGTGCCTGTAGAAATGGACCGGTATACAGAGAGATCCGGATTACACAGAATCTGGTTAAGACAGAGTCCACTGTATCATGTCCAACTCTTGTTGTTTGTGTTATGTCGTGTTCAGCTTATGTTGTGTGTGCTACGTCATGTTCAGCTTCTGTTGTGTGTGCTATGTCATGTTCAGCTTCTGTTGTGTGTGCTATGTCATGTTCAGCTTCTGTTGTGTGTGCTATGTCATGTTCAGCTTCTGTTGTGTATGCTATGTCATGTTCAGATTCTGTTGTGTGTGCTGTCAGGTTCAGATTCTGTTGTGTGTGCTATGTCATGTTCAGATTATGATGTGTGTGCTATGTCATGTTCAGCTTCTGTTGTGTGTGCTATGTCATGATCAGCTTCTGTTGTGTGTGCTATGTCATGTTCAGCTTCTGTTGTGTGTGCTATGTCATGTTCAGCTTCTGTTGTGTATGCTATGTCATGTTCAGATTCTGTTGTGCGTGCTGTCATGTTCAGATTCTGTTGTGTGTGCTATGCCATGTTGAGATTATGATGTGTGTGCTATGTCATGTTCAGATTATGATGTGTGTGCTATGTCATGTTCAGCTTCTGTTGTGTGTGCTATGCCATGATCAGCTTCTGTTGTGTGTGCTATGTCATGTTCAGCTTCTGTTGTGTGTGCTATGTCATGTTCAGCTTCTGTTGTGTATGCTATGTCATGTTCAGCTTCTGTTGTGTGTGCTATGTCATGTTCAGCTTCTGTTGTGTGTGCTATGTCATGTTCAGATTACGTTGTTTGCTGTGTCATGTTCAGCTTCTGTTGTGTGTGCTATGTCATGTTCAAATTATGTTGTGTTTGCTATGTCATGTTCAGCTTCTATTGTGTGTGCTATGTTGTGCTTATGTTTTGGTGTGTGTTTTGTGTCATGTTCACGTTCAACATTCTGTTATTTGTTAACTGTTAAGTTAATCAAAATTCATCTGGCTATCGTTTATGTTGAGGCCACATTCACTTTATTCGTCTTTTAACCTTTCGTCGGACTACACTGTCTTCTGTTACTGGACTTTGTCCTGGATAACTTACAATTGCGTTTGTATGTGCAATATTGTTAATCCATAATGCCTACACGTAGGAAAATCCTGTAGATCTTCAAAGACAGCTGAAAGATGGAACTTGATTACCGTAACATATAATTAAATACATCCAAAATCAGTGTAATTATGCTTGCACATTGGCCGTATATCCCACATACAATATTATTATGAATTAAAATTGTATCTACAGAAACTTTGCTTCGGTTAAAAAAACTTCAAAATAGATAGGTATTTGTTTTTATCTGAAAATTCACCAAAAAACATGTTTATTATTATAATTATGGTGCTCATAAAATACAAACATTAATGTTACTGCAATTCCTATTGATATATACAGGTACGGTTCTTGTCTGTTGCCAAATGGTTCGTTGCATGCAGCATCAAAATGTTTCCTCAATAGACTGGGCTCTCACAACGACAAAAGTCATATTATTTTTAGGATTCAAGCACATAAAAAATATTAACATAATGTATACTCTATTGTACTTCGCATTTGTAATTTCTATCACAAACCAATAACAAAGAATGCATATGGGTAGCATTTGGCACATACGACCTGTCAGACATAATTATATAACAAACTGTATTTAGAAAGGGTGTATCTACCACGTACGACCAGTCGTGTTCATATAATGGACAAGAAGCAAATCGGAGGAAAGTCGTATGTGTCATTTACGTCTATTTTCGTGCAAATTGTTATCTGTGATTCATTTACGACCATTTAAATTCTTCTGTATAAGCGATGCTATTAGGGACACAGCTACGACTTTTGTGACAATATGTAATCGGGGTGGCGATTCTCAATATAATCAAAAAAAGACGTTTTAGGTCGTATCTGCCACTTACGACCTTTTAGCTCTCACGCGACGTAATTCTCCATACAATAAGTTTCGTTCATTTTCGTGACGGGTGGTTTACCAAAAATCAGCTGCTAGACAAACCTTCTAGTATGCATGTTTAGACAGTATATTCAAGTTGAAGCTACCCCACTCCTGCCTTTGTACGGTTTACTACTCATCAGCATACATAATAAACACAATATACCTATATATAATATGTAATGCATAATGGTGGGAAGTGAATGCAGATTGCTACGGACCCATGCTTTTGAGGTCCTCGAAGATCGATTTACCAAGCAAATATTGCATTGGTACACCTAACTGATCATTGGATGTTTTCTATTGATAATAACATGGTGGGAACCATTTTCCTGGATTCAAGAACAGCCTTCGATCTTGTAGATCACTCGGTACTTATTTATAAACTCAAGCTTTTAAATTTCTCTACACAATCGTCAGCAGGTTGTCAAGGTTGGAGACGTACACTCTTCATCACACAAAGCAATGACCAGTGTATCCCAAAGTACGATTCTTGGCCCGCTATTATGTATTATCTACATAAATGATTTACATTTGTATGTCACTGACTGTTCAAGTGACATGGATGCTGATGGTGCAACAATGCACACATATGGTAGCAACCTATAGTTATAATCTAAGATCCACTGGTAATTACAAACTTCAATTACCAAGGCCTCACACTGAACTATATAAAACGTCCTTCAGGTACTCAGGTGCACAGATATGGAATACAATTCCCTTTAATATCAGACACCAAAGGTCAGTTGCGAGCTTCAAACACAACCTGAAACAATATCTTCTGAATGTTTCCTTGTCAGAATATTTTTTTGTTAATTTTATATGTTCTGTGTGTCTAATGCTAACATTGAACAACAAAATCAAATAAGAGATTTAAGATATAAATTATTATTGTTAGTAGTAGTAGTAGTAGTAGTAGTAGTAATTTCTAGGTTTAGGACTGTTTTATGCGTATCTCTATTCAATTCGTATACACGCATGTACTGCAGAAGTGTTTTCTTTACCAATGTTTCAATGTACATCTGATGGCCCATAGTTTGACAGTAAGTTCAAGTTGAAGCTGCTTTTTTTTTCTTTCAATTTACGTTTTATAACACATCAGCATACATAATAAAAACAATACGTCTATATGTGTATAGTATAATGGTGGGATATGATTTTCGTATAATATTGGAACTGTTGAATACACAAAATATGCAATCTAAAAGTAGGTTAAATCAAAATATTTCTGAAATTATTTGCTCTAATTAAACAGAACTTAAAACACTAGGTCGTCTAGTAGATATTCCAACTAGCCACTTGTTTAGTTATATCATTTTCGGATCCAGTTGGAAGGTCAAAAGGTCCAGTGATACCCCCTCCCCGCCTGTCTGAAGTGCCCTTTTTGTTACTTTTTTTTTTCTTTCAAATTCATCATCCACAATAACTAAGCCTAAACGACCCTGAAAACACATGTCTGAGTAATTGTATTTATTTTAGTTATTCATTTATTTACTCAACAATTAAATCCAGTAATTAGAAACACTGAAACTATATCATCGTTTCAAAAAGCAGTAACACCAACGGTAGATGTGGTTCAATCATACTTTTGGTGTGGGAAAAAAAAACGAAAAAATATATTACACACAAGATTACCACATGAGTATTGCCTTAAATGCAGATCTTTACAGATGTGGGTTTACTACAGATCCTTCATGTAACTGTGGATATTATACAGAAAACTACTCACCGGGTTTTTTTCAATGTAAATCAGAGGGAGGTTGTTTGTAACTCGTTACAACATGTACAACCAATAAATTTACAATTGCTTTTATATGGTCAATTTAACTTACGTGATCTCTATAATATTTTTTATTTGTGTTCAAAAATTAAACAAACACATCGTTTTGATTAAAATAGTCTAATGGTTTGACTATACAAGTACTTATTTGTTTATTTTCTAATTTCTTTCAAAGTCCTGTTGTACATAATAGCCTCTTTTCCTCAATTTGATTGTTATTAAAATACATTTGTATACAAATTGTATATGTATACATTACTATTATGTTATAATTCTGTAATTGTATGTATATAGGAGAGGGCCTAGTAAGATGGCAAACTTCTGCCAAAACCTTTTGTTGTTTATGCAATAAAATATGTTTTCAAATTAAAAAAATTACAGACCTCGCTTCCTTTACGATGTAGTCTTTCTGTTACAAGAAAAATGTTTGTTTTGTTTAACAACGCCACTAGAACACATTGATTTATTAACCACCGGCTACGATGTCAACTATTTGGGGGTGTTTTTTTTCATTTTAGTTTTAGAGAGGAAACCTGCTACATTTTTCCATTAATAGAAGGGATCTTTTATATGCACCATCCTATAAACAGGATAGCACATACCACAGCCTTTAATATACTAGACGTGGGGCACTGACTAGAACGACTGCTACAAGAAGGTTATGGGTTTTAAATATTTTGAAATTGGACACTGCATTTCATACACTTTTATACATGTCAAACAGCAGTTCTCTTACCATAATCTTTATAAAACATATAAAAATAGATTAATTTTCCAAGATTTTAGGGTACGACATCTTACCCTTCGTATCTTCTGTCACAAGCCTTAGGGGTTCGGCTCATTGTACTTTTATTTTTTTTATTGACACCCCCCCCCCCCCCCCCCCCCAACGTTTTACAAAATCCTGAATCAACCCCTACAGATATAATATCCACAATAACATCTATGGACGTAGCCCAGTGGTAAAGTGCTCGCTTGATACATGGTCGGTTTGGGATTTATCCCCATCGGTGGGCCCATTGGGCTATTTCTCGTTCCAGCCAGTGCACCAGGACTGGTATATCAAAGGCCGTGGTATGTGTTATCCTGTCTGAGATGGTGCATATAAAAGATCCCTTGTTGCTAATCGAAAATAGTAGCCCATGAAGTGGCGACAGAGGGTTTCCTCTCTCAATATCTGTGTGGTCCTTAACCATGTCTGACGCCATATAACCGTAAATAAAATGTGTTGAGTATCATTAAATAAAACATTCCCTTCCTTCCCTTCAGTGTGCTCTTGTGGTGTCGTTAAACACAACAAACGTCTTCTTCTATAAGTGTCCATACCTTGAACCTGCAGAATGTTCAGCATGTTCCTTGTCTCCCCACGTGAATGAAATGACACACGGCCGAATATTGAACTGAAGTTAGTCTTTTCTACATTATGCTTGATTAGTTTGCTAATATTATAGCTGTCTGTGTAGGAAAAAGCATCAAGTCCATACCCTATAAAACGAAAATAACAACAACAAAAACGAAAAACAAATTTAAAAGGATATATATATATACACACACATACACACACACACAGAGAGAGAGAGAGAGAGAGAGAGAGAGAGAGAGAGAGAGAGAGAGAGAGAGAGAGAGAGAGAGAGAGAGAGAGAGAGAGAGAGAGAGAGAGAGAGAGAGAGAGAGAGAGAGAGAGAGAGAGAGAGAGAGAGAGAGAGAGTTATGTGTTGTTGTTTTTTTGTTTTTCTTTGTTGTTTTGGTTTTGGTTTTTGTGGGATTTTTTTTTGGGAGTGTGTGTGTTTTTTCGTGTTGTTTGTGTTTATATTCCTCACGCACACGTTATTAATTCTGAGAGTACTGCTGAAGCAATACAGAGGCCCTACAGGGCTCCGCAAATTCATAACTGTTAAATATTGATATATTCCGGTGGGTTTTTTTCTCCATTTTTTTTGTTTTGGCCGTTAGCGAAAATACCCGAATCTGGATAACCACATTTATTCATATTAGCAATGCTGCCAAACAGCTATATATGGTTACAAACAGAGCACTGCACATTTGTATATGGATTACATCTAATATTGTGGGTAGACGGTGAAAAAGGTATCAGGCCACCTAATTTTCCCATGCATATTTCTATAATTTTTTACCACAATTTGAAAAATTCCTCTAGCACCGGGGGAGGGGGAGGCACTCTGACACACTTCCACTTTTAAAATAACAACAGCAGGCAGTATTTTAATTTCCAAGGACCACGTAGTCGGTTTCCACCACATTTCAGAACTGCCGTAAGACACTTGCATTGCCTTCTGCACCCCTTCTTGCAATCACATCGTAGCAACTCCAAACAAGATACTGCAGCTTCTGGGATTAATGTTTTGTGAACAACAAAGGTACCCTGTATGAATTGCCTTGCTACATCGGGATATGGTCTTGCAATGTCGTCATATCACGTATGGGAAGCCACCTCGAATAGTGAGTGTGGTCCAAGGAAAAAACACAGGGAGGTTGTGCTGTTAGGGTAGAAATATGAGTGCGAAGTTTGATTCGCGAAGAGATCACACATACACCATTATGAGGAGCTAAAACTGCATTACAGTAAACCAATAATGAAATTGTGGAAATGCCTCAGCTCGTTCCAACCACCAGGCGCCAAAACGAATTGATTCGGTTTCTTCACTGTTATATGCATCATAGGATTTTTGAAGAATTGATTAAGCACGGCATGTCACCTGGTGTGCGTATCTCGTTCGTGTGACGTGTTAGCAGTTGAGAAAAGAATCAGCCGTTTCGGGTGTAGTAATATATTCTAAAGCCAGAGCATTTGTTCAGCCACTACCTTCAAGGACATCTCCAAGAGTTCTCAATGTGGTTAGCTTAATGTGTACGCTACCAAGCACAATGACAAACTGTTGTTCTCCATATTCATTTGGCCACTGCCACTGAATTAGTTTAGCAGTCGTGAACAGTGTCAGGTCCAGTGTTATCACAGGAATATGTCCAGGGTTTTACAAATTGACAGCATACTGGACAACATCCACCGAATGACGAATCAGTCAGTTTTGGAATCATCAGGGATCAATGGTAGAAGTGAATTGATGGTGACGTTATAGTTGCCTGGTTGCAGTGAACTTGCATGAAATGCAGCCCATGTAATTGGATCCGTAATGCTTTGTTTCTCTTTGCTTATGAGTAGCTGTGCTTCCCTTTGCTTATGGGTAGCTGTGTTTCTCTTTGCTTATGAGCAGCTGTGTTTCTCTTTGCTTATGAGTAGCTGTGTTTTTCTTTGCTTATGAGTATCTGTTTCTCTTTGGTTATGACTAGATGTGTTTCTCTTTGCTTATGAGTAGCTTTGTTTCTCTTTGCTTATGACTAGCTGTGTTTCTGTTTGCCACTTCTTCTCATCTTCGAGGGCAGCCTTTAAAGAATGATCATTGCCTGTGAGAGTACCTTCTATGGTAGCGATGAGAGAGTCCTTGCTCCCCGGGGTCAAATTTATGTACGATTCTGGTAGTGGTGGGATAATATTAATTTTATGGTCCAGTCTTCAGTGTAGGTCTTTTGCCTCCAGCACCATCAGACTCTGATGTACCAGTTTGCCTGTACTATGAAATTCACCAGTAGCAGTCGCTGAGCTGGGATTGTGGTCAATGTTGTCAACTACAGCTGTAGTGAACAGATTCTTTCGTAAGATAAATCGACAAATAACTTGATTGGTTTCATATTGCTCACATGCTGACACTGCCATGCATGTGAAACAGACACCAAAGATTGCGTTGTGGCGATGAGTTCGGTGTGCTGAGTTCAGACACATCCATATCATGTGGATACTCTCACACACCTGCAATGACTCTTCCGTACATTAGCTTGCTAGATGTATTGACGTCCTCTTTTAACATTGTGACTGTACACCTGTAAAACATGGTGATATTATGTGACAGGTTGATCGTATAAAGAAGCCAATAGTTGACATTTTCAAAAATCCACAGGCACAAGAGCAGTTGTTAAAACATGACAGCAACTGTTCACATTGCCTACCAGGTATGTGACATGAACGTAGAGCACTTCCTTTTCTATGAAAAACTATCATTTCAGCCACCACCATCACTTGACTATGGTAACGTAAGGCTTAGTGGGAAAACAAATCCCAGGTACTTCATTTGAAAATTTTGGGCAAGACTGATGACACCATGGACTAAGTGGTCATTGGTGGTGCAGCTATCGCCAAACAAATTTGAGGATTATGCATCTATGTTGATATTCTACATAAAAATGCAGTTCACATATTATGTTTGACATTATCTTTCATATGTACAAAGTTGAGCCAGCCACAAGGGAAATAAACACAAGGGAAAATTAATACACATTTAGGGATGGAAAAAAGTTTGCCTTTAGTTCCTGTATAACAAGAAACAAGTGTTCACTGTATTATTAAGTGAAAGCGTAGCCATCAAAATGTTTGATTATAATTATAGAGAACGCATAATGAGTCAATGTAAAGTATTCGTGACCATGTACACAAAACACACGTGCATGTCTTCAAGCTGCTGATGCTACAAAACATTACAAAAGAATACAGATTGCCAGCATTGCATTTATAACCGAAACTCATATACACATTTGTACCTCGATGCAATTGCCATTGCATTGTCATTGAACAATGCCAAATGCAGTGCATGGTCAGTATTTCTTGCTCTGGTTAGTTTTGTACTGTGTGCAATCTCAAAGTGTTAAACAACAGATGGTTTGAACAATGTACTAACATCCATTCTAAGATACATTATAGGTACATGTATGTATCACCAACGAAGAGCAGAGGGTAGTGTAAGCAAAGCCAAAAAGGTAATGTACACACAAAAAGGCAGAGGAATAGAAAATCATTCTTTAACACAATGTCTTGTTCTTGGTGTAAGTTATCAAGGAAACCTTGATATTGTTCGAAAGGACTGTAGAGTGGAAGGTGAAATGGATGACATTTACAAGCTGCATAGAACACTGCAGATGCATACAAACACAGTAAGACAAAAATCTGCAAGTCTAGTGGGTGTGAACAAGACTGGGAAGTGTGCACATCGTTTGCTAAATAAAATGTAGTATTGCAATCATTAATCGTAAATGTCATACTAAACTAATTTTAAATTACACTTTTTACGTGTAACAGATTACTACAGATTAATCGAGCCCATATATCATCTGCATAATTACGTTTAACTTGATAATATCAACTTTATAATGTGCAGGCACTCAGCGCAAACTGCGACTTCCCCAATAATCCATGGTAATAAAAAGAAAAACACAGACAAATCTGCTCCAAGTATTCATCAAATCAGGCAGCCCATTATTCGTCTTCAAAGATTTAGTGGTAAAATATTTGGTGCAAATATGTACCCAAAAACTGTAAGTGAGCTATTGGTTAACGTCTATAGATTTTTAAAAATAAAATTAATATCTTTTACTAATAAATTAATTATTTTATTGTAGTGTATAATCTTCACATTTCAAAACAACACTTTATTAATACAACCTTTAGTTGGGAAGCCGTCATTAACAACTTTGATAAAGCGTTGTTAAAAATGTATATCAATTTGTACAATAATGACCTTGAAATGAACTCTAAAGGTTATCTAAGGTCAATGTTTTCACTATGTCTTTAATTCTATGGGTTCATTCATGAAAATAATTAAACATAAAATGACAATAAAATATTATTTAGGGTTATTTTGGCGATGCTTTTATATAGGGAAATTGTCATGAAAAATGGCCGTCAATGCCAACACTATATATACTGAGAAGGTCTCCAAACCTAAAACTAATCTCTGTGATGTGTAATATGTTTGTGTCAACTTTCATGCTTTTATCAAAAGTGCACGATTCAGTCACATATCCCTTTGACTATAACAGAAACTAAATTAAGTAGCAATAAACAAATAACAAAAGCCAATCAAACAAACGATTATGATTTAATGTATTTTGCATTGGATTTCTTGGATGTCAAAACCTAGTAAAATGCACTTCATTCGTGTTTTCACGTCATAATATGCCAAAGCTATTACGCATGGTGGCCATCTAGGATTTTTCCCATTTGTGGGCGCCAGGGGAAATATTTAGCTTGGCACTATATCTGAACTCATTTAGAACATGTTGAACATTATATATCCCAAATTTGGTGTTTTTACCACAAAAGTCACAATTTATTCACATATCTGCTCCACGATACTGTAAGGTTGCTTTGTGGAACGGCTGCAGAGTTTATGGAGCCAGTTACAACACTCACCTTAAGTCACTACAATCAACCTTAGCTACAATTCTTTCGTGGAAAGGGGCCCTGGACAAAAGTGTTCCAACATCCTATCTAGTAACCAACCGTTTCAGTTGAGAGGGATATGCTCGTCCCGATGACAGTCAAGTGCTTTACCACCTATGTCAGACGGCAGCATTGTCAAAGAGGTGTTAACTGCTTGTGGCCCTGTTGAATCTGAAGTTGATGCAAGGACTGTTATGGCAAAATGACGAGACGTCGATGTGTAAAGGTGTTAGTTATGCATCTTTAATGTCACGAACCAATGCGAGAGAAATATTATTCCTAGACTTTATGAATTAGGTATGCATTTTTTATTTGTTTTTCTACAAAACATTTCTTGCATATGTATATTTTTATTAATACTTTTTTTTATAAATTGTTAAAAACAAAATTTAGATTGTTCTAAAGTCAGCAGTGATTTTAATTTTACAATTGATAGAAATTTTAAAACACGATTGACTTTGTTCAGAAAATGCAGTGGTACAATAGATTAATTTATTTTTCATAGAATAATAATTATCATAAGCTTCAATTAAAATTAATTGTATGCTACAATAAAAATAAATTTGTATATCTTTTTTTATGTACGACTTGTTTTGTTTGTACATTTTAATTTTATTTCATTGTTATACTCTGTCATAAAAGAAACGCATAGGTGATAGGGAAAGAAGAAAAGTGTTTGATTTTACAAAATATCGTGTTTTTTTTGTACAATGTTGCTGAATGACCATGTTTGTTAATGTTCCTGTAATGAGACAGGATCCCCAAATGCACCCTAAAACAAATTTAACGCACGTTGTGGCACGTTGTGAAATGGTCAGATTTTGGCGAATGCACGTGAAACTCGGGAAAAAGATTGGGGTAGTGATGGGTATTTAAAGCTGCAATGCTCGCAATGATGCCTCATTTACATTTCGACGTAGACGAGTTACAAGATGCCAAGACTAAGCCTGCCGAATCGAAACACTGCAATAGGCCGCCTCCAGTTAAGTGAATTGCAGTCAGTAGTTGCACGCCACATGAACGTCCATCAGAGCACCATTTCACGGACAGCACAATGGACAGATGTGTACGCCAGCGTGACCCGGAGACGCTTCCGCAACTGTCACATGCACTGCAGGAAGAATGGGCTAGGATTCCACGTGCCCGTATTCAGCGATTGCTGCTGCTGGTGGCCACACAATGTACTTCAGCGCTTTCGTGCGACGTTGTTTGGTGACGAAAACGCCTCCACTGCCGTCAGTCCATAGCAAGAACATTGTCATATACTAATGTCAAATGTTATTGTGATACGATCATAAATAACGAAATTATGCCATTTGTATTAAAGAGATAATTCCATGAATATTTCGCCTATGCGTTTCTTTTTTGACAGAGTATATTATTATTATTATAATTTTTTTTTTTTTACATATTTCACTGAACGTATGAATCGATAGTTGTTCAACTCGATATTTTGTCGTGATCCCTACTATGTCGACGCAACGGTGCTCGACTAGACAAGTATAGGCTCATGTATATATTTATAGTTGCGCGAGTTCTTGCCTCGATTCAAATATATGTACTGCAGGTTTAAACACAACACAGTATTTGTAGTTTGTATGTAATAGCTGAAATGATATTTTTGTAATGTTATGTTTCATGTCATTCATAATAATATATACACTATGGAACATCATCTCGTGGAGAGGCATTTACAAAGCCTTATAGCCTGCTTGCCAATCCATTTCATTTATTTGAATAAATATTGTTTAAACCCCCCCCCCCCAAAAAAAAAAAAAAAAAACAATACGTGTGTACCTTTGTTTCGAAGGTCACCAATGGTGGCGTTCAGAGCACGGGCCATGGTCCATATTGCCTTATAAATGTTAAACACCCATACCAAGTTCATGTATCGGTTGTTATCATTATCATTGTCCTTCATATACGCTACCCAAAAATCTTCAAGCGTATAGCCGTTGTCGTCCCGTGAAGGAAGAAAGTTGACTCTAGGGGCAACCTCAAAGTAGTTGCTGAAATCCACCCGTATATCGTCTGGAGCACAGCTTTTGTAGACGTTGTTCCACCATAACCATTTAGAGAAGTTCGGTAAAATCCACACAATCTTTGGTCCAAAGAACTTAATTTTGAAGGCCTTGGAAAAGAAAAAAACAACAACACTAAAAAAAATTAATTTTCTTTTTTTTCTCCAATATACACATTTTGGTTTTCAAAGATACAAATTGCGTTAAATAAAGAGTTTGGGAATGCATTATTCGTCCAGTGTTCAATTTTGAGAAGTTTCCAGTTTAGAGAGGTAAACTTTAGTGCTAAAGATGCGTTTTTAAGACAATTCCGGTTTAGAGAGGGTCCGGTCTTGAGAGGTTTCACTATATTGTTCTTTACTCACCACAGTCTTGACCCCCAGCCCCTGCATAAAGTCCTGCACATGCGTTTGATTGATATCGTCATTATTTAGATAAAACAAAAATATATTACCCCAGCGGCCAATCATAACCGGGGACATGATGATATTTCTTACTGAGATTCTATAAGAGAGTAGTGTAATGTACGATATTATTGGGCGATTAGCGCTTGCAAACCAATGATGTTGTTTGTGCTACATATGACCCAATAACAGTTGGCAAACAAAAAAACTACGTCACCTAGTTTAAAGGTTCTGTATTCATGCCTATCTTTTCGTTGTTAACTTTTTTTTTAAATGCTATTCTAATGCAATGCAATGTATTATAGATGTTTTGATCAGAATAAAATATTTAAATAGAACTTCGATTCTTGACAATTATCTGCTAACATGAATAAAACGTAGAGTTAGCTAAGGTAATAAACAGAATAACAAATTCAAAAGAGTTTATGGTTTCTCTGCGTGATCTCCCGCGTAAGGCGCGTCATACATGTGACGTGTATCTACGTCAGGGAAATAGAGTTTAAGATGTCTCTACATGATCTCCCGCGTAACGTGCCTCATATGTGTGACGTGTATCTAGGTCAGGGAAAGAGAGTTTAAGATTTCTATACGTGAGCTCCCGCGTAACACGCCTCATACGTGTGACGTGTATCTAGGTCATGGAAATAGTTTATGATTTCTCTGCGTGATCTCCCGCTTAACGTGCGTGATACGTGTGACGTGTATCTAGGTCAATAAAATAGAGATTAAGTTGTTTTTACGTGAGCTCCCGCTTAACGCGCGTGATACGTATGGCATGTATCTAGGTCAAGAAAATAGATTAAGTTGTTTCTACGTGATCTCCCGCTTAACGCGCGTGATACGTGTGACGTGTATCTAGGTCAAGAAAATAGAGATTAAGATGTCTCTACGTGATCTCCCGCTTAACGCGCCTCATACATGTGACGTGTATCTATGTCAGGGAAATAGAGTTTAAGATGTCTCCATGTGATCTCCCGCTTTGCGCGCCTCATACGTGTGACGTGTATCTAGGTCAGGGAAATAGAGTTTAAGATTTCTCTACGTGACTCTCTTGGCAACTCAAGGCGAAACTTTCATTTAAACGAAAAATGAAAATCTTTTCTTATTCGCTGCATGTACGGAACACGTCCGTGGGGGAGGGACATAGAACATTGGTAATGTGCTCACTTGGTGCGTGGTCGGTTTAGGATCGATCCCCGTCGGTGGGACCATTGGGATAATTTTCGTACCAGCCAATTTTATTTTTCACAAGAACACACCAAAAGTCTGTCACCTGCTTGCTAGTTCTTAAAAGTCTACACTATGGCAGCTTTCATTTGACAGTAATATCATTATCTTGTGATCTTAAACAAGATTTGGGGTTTTGAACGTTATACTGTTTGTTGCTGTGGTAAACCGAAACATCAGTCTCACGTTTGGTCTCTTTAGGGAAATAGAGGCAGTGGTATGGTCTACCCTGTCTGCTGGATGGTGCATATAAAAGATCCCTTGCTGTTAATAAAAAAAGTTAACAGGTTTCTTCTTTAAGACTATTTATCAAAATGTTTGACATCCGATAGTCGATGATTAAAAATCAATGTACTCTAATGGTGTTGTTAAACATAACAACCTTTGAACGTAAACTCTCTCTTTTCAAATATATGTCCCTTGTAAAATAATTTTCTTCTCTGTCATTAACGATCAAAACAACTAAAGATTTTTCTCTTGGAACATAAATTGCATACTAAGTAGTATCTCGCTTATTATCTTCTATACGTCTTTGTCTTTGTGCGTGACGGGATTTAGCTCAGTCGGTTGACCGCTAGTCCGAGGTGCTTGTGTTGCAGGACCGGACCACCTCGTGGATACATTCAGCCGATTGTTTCTTTCTTTCGTTCCATTCAGTGCACCACAACTGGTCAAAGGCCGTGGTATGTGCTATTCTGTCTGTGGGAAAGTGCACACAAAAGATCCCTTTTGGGGGTGGGGGGGGGGGGGGGGGGGGGGGGGGGTGTGTGTGTCTTTTTTTGTACCTCATGTTTGTGGCGTCTGGAAAAACAATAACATTACCGTACAGAAGATTTCTCTTGCTTTGACGTCATTAAAGACACCAACGATAATTCTTGCATCGAGTTTCTGCAAAAATAAGAAAGTGGCATTGATCAAGGACTGTTTTGATACATGTTCCGGCATTTTTGCCTTTTTAAAATTAACAATATTAATATGAAGATTTAAGTAATGGAGAATAATGGTTTAAAAAATTAATAATAATAATTTCTACTTTTTTGTTTGCAATGTTTCTTTAATTAATTTGCCTTTATATGTGTACATATATATTGAAATGGCCACACCTTAGGCGTCCACTATGTTTTAATTAACTCTATTTTAGTGCAAATACGAGGCAGATAGTTTAGGTTCCAAAGTGCAGTTTACGAAGTACAACTGTCAAAAGAACGGAACATTGTCGTGGCTGTGACTGTGACTGTGACAAATGTTTTACTATTTAATAAAATAGCTATATATATAGTGATGATTAGCCATACCTACAGAAAGAAAGAAAGAAATGTTTTATTTAACGACGCACTAAACACATTTTATTTACGGTTATATGGCGTCAGACATATGGTTAAGGACCACACAGATTTTGAGAGGAAACCCGCTGTCGCCACTACATGGGCTACTCTTTCCGATTAGCAGCAAGGGATCTTTTATTTGCGCTTCCCACAGGCACAAACCATGGCCTTTGTTGAACCAATTATGGATCACTGGTCGGTGCAAGTGGTTTACACCTATCCATTGAGCCTTGCGGAGCACTCACTCAGGGTTTGGAGTCGGTATCTGGATTAAAAATCCCATGCTCGACTGGGATCCGAACCCAGTACCTACCAGCCTGTATACCGATGGCCTAACCATTACGCCACCGAGGCCGGTCCGTACCTACAGATTTATTTAGCTAAGATGTGTTAGGACAAGTCAAGGCTACGTCAGGCTATGGTTATAGATATAATTTATGAACTTTGTACATCAGCGAGAATATAGCTGAATGACATAATTACATAATTTAATGTTTAGATTTAATATCGGTCACATGTGTTAGAATTTATCAAACTTGTTTTGATCGTTAGACTGTATTGTCGTCAGCTGTAGATTTGTGCTTACAGTTGCGTCGTTATGTTAGACTATCCCATAGTCTTTCACGTTGACTTACTGGTGCATGTTATTACGTAACTTATTGTGTCAGTGTTAATGCAGTTACAACACAGCTGAACCAGTTATTTTACAAACATTATCGGTTTCCACCGTTTTGTTAGATAGGGTTGGTACTTACCTTTCGAGGGGTCAGGTTGCAAGCAGGTCGTATTTCGGGTTGGCGGGTTGCATTTGATAATTCTAGATCAACTACACACTTATTAGACAAGCTGAAGGTACCAAACTGTACAACAACATTATGGAATAATATGTTGTAATGGGTAACCCGAAATATAATGATGACGTAACTACGAAAATAGCATTTTAGTAAGCCAAGCTAGTAAACATAACGTCAAACGGGTCGCACCGCGTTGTCAAATCCCGTATTCTGATTAGTCAAATGACGTCACGTGGTACGACTGAAAACATATAAAAGCAAGCGACGTCATTAATGGCGTTAACGAGCTAATCTAGACTTACTAAATTCCAAAACTATATACGTAGCTCCTTTCTTTACTACTAGTATTTCGGCGGACTGTTCAAAAATGCGCCTAATTTCCTTCTCATAAATGCACACCATTTCTCTTTGGACTCATCCTTCGGGACTCAAAATTCCATAGCACCAAACCGATAACGGTCGGATTGCAGGTGCTCCCTTGCAACTGACAGTTCAGGCGGTTGCCCTTTCACCCTCGCCACCCCTTCCCTGTTCTGGACGGAGGAACTGGCTGAGGCCGATACCTGCGCCCAGGACAGGTGTGCGCTACAACAGCTTGCTCCGAATGTGCACGTTAAACTCTCTGACCTGACCTGACCTTAATGGCGTCACTCTGTCGCAGAGCCAGGACAGAGTCAGCTGTGAGACCAGAACGAAACAGTGATTTGGAAACGAAATAAAGCCAGAAATAAAGATCCAATTCCATCAGAGTACGTAGAGCACAACAGCAAAGTTATAGTCCATATAAAGAACATAGCCAATATTTTCCAATGTAATTTACAGCTTACACCCCTGTCTACAATTAAAGGTGCACTATCGTAAACTTGACATTTTACTATAAGGCATTCGGAAAGACAATTACTTCCAGTTATCAACCGGAAATTAACTGAATTAGAGTCTTATCAAGTTATCTGCTGTGACCCGATTTTTAAGCTGGCATTTACTCTATTGATAGTCTACTTAATTATGAGTGTTATTAGTTTTGTTGGAGTTGGAACACACAAGACTGACTACCAAGACCTTATATTAATTTTTATTTTTTTAAATTTTATTTCAACAAGACTGTTTTTTTATTTGTTAAGTTGCCTACATTAGTGTACTTTTTATAAGTATCAGCGACCATTGGGTCAACACTGATAGAGAAGAAACCTGCCGTGGGTCATTACAATATATATATATATATATATATATATATATATATATATATATATATATATATATATATATATTGTTTTAGTTACAAACACCTTTCTTTTACTGTTGACTGGTTATCTAAACTTATCTGTTCAGTTTATAAAAAGGAAATTAAATAAAGGTGCGAGACGTAGCCCAGTAGTAAATCATGGAGGAAACCCACTATCGCCACTCATTGGGTTACTTTTTTCTATTAATTAGCAGCAATGGATTTTTCATATACATGTATACCATCCCACAGACAGGATAGCAGAACGAGAAGTAGCCCATTGAGTCCACTGACATGATCCGATCCTAAACCGACCCCGCATCAGGCAAATGCTGTAAATTTGAATAAAAAAAACGTAGTCCGATATCAAAAATGGATCTCTGAACAAGGCAAGAGTAGGAAGAACGTTAGAGAAAGTTGTGATTATGTCCATGACCCAGTGGCATGTGCTCGTCCTTAGGAGGACCGCCATTCCCCTAGGAGATACATAACACTAGAAAACGTCCCGTCCCCATCACTAAGAAGTGAGACTCATAAAGTCACTGTAGTGTATGTCTTACCTTTAGCTGATGAACGTTTTTGGTGGGGTCGTCGTCGAAAACCAGATTCTCAAGTACATCAATACCTACGTCATCCATGACGGCTTCCAAATCGTCAATCAGCTGCCAATAAACAATAAACAAAGTTAAAGTTTGTTTTATTTAAAGACACCACTAGAGCACATTGATTTATTAATTATCTGCTATTTGGATGTCAAACATATGGTAATTTTGACAGTCATAGAGAGGAAACCCGCTACATTTTTCAATTAGTTGCAAAGCAATCTTTTATAGGCACTATCCCAAAGACAGGACAGCAAATACCACGAAATTTTATATATACCAGACGTGGTGCACTGGCTGGAACGAGAAATAGCCCAATGGTCCCACCAACGGGGATCGATCCAACACCGACCGTGTATCAGGCAAGCGCTTTACCAATGGGCTACGTCCCGACACATAAAATATAAATAACTAACAATAAAATAAATAGGATTACTTTTAATTTTTAATAGATCAACAACAACAACAACAACAATAGAAAATAAAGAAAGAACTTACTAATGTTATCTAATTACATCAATAATTACCCCCCCCCCCCCCCCCCCCAATCCACATAAACGCACATACTGTCACCTAACCAACTACCAAATGTCAGCCAAATCGTCCCAGAACTTAATTTACAAACAACACTAATACTTTGAAAAACAAATTCCACACATAAAACCTGATAATCATATTTGTGTTTAACATTCCTTTAAAGGTCCATGTTTATCAAAAACGTAATTCACTATTGTTTGTTATCTACGTATACCTTTTACAATATATATGAAGTATCAATAAAATAAATTTTTAAACATTTACCCGTTTTTAATATAATTTTTTATTCGCAATAAAAAGTCGCGTTTTCCCCAGCGCTTGCCAAAACGCCTGTCGACTCCAAAACCTAAGTCACGTGACCCCATGACGCGCTAACCGGCATAACATGAAAGCGTGATTTCAGACATATTACTGGGAAGGTGGAACACGTGTATTTTTCAAATGCGAAAATTTTATTCTATTGAATTGAATTGTACTGATGGAATATTCTTTTGGAGATAGTTTTCAAATGTAAGATATGGTGAACCATTGTTTAGTGCTTGGATCTATCAAGGCAGCAGTTTTTCCGAACTTTAAACAAACCGACAATCACAGGGTTTGCATGGAAGTGGTTCTTAAACAGAACCCGTGCGTAATGGAAAGGACCATCACGGTGGGATAGGATCTGCAGTGACCACTTCATCCCTGGGGATTACAATTATTTAAGGTGGTCGATAAATATGACACGTATTTTTTAAAACAATTTTTTAAACATCTGTTCCCCACCGGCACATGTTCTACGATTGCGCATGATACAGCAAACAAGAAACCACGACGAGCACGAGCTAAACTAGAGCTCAAAATGGTGTGGTGTGTGTGTGTGTGGCACCAGAGCAGGGACGGCAGTGTAAAATATAGTGGTATGGCTCGAGGTTGCCAGACTCTTCTTTCAAATTCAATCGAGAAGGACATTTTCACAGATACAACAAATATAACCCACAAAAGTGCCTCGTTGAAAAAGTGTTACGGCCATGCGCCGTCCCTGCAGTGGCGTAGGTAGGGGCCCACGGGAACACGCCCCCATCCCATCAAACGTTTTTTGAAACTATTAAATTTTATACAGTCATATATACACATGTATATACATAGTGTGGGTTGCGACCCCCCCCCCCCCCCCCCCCCCCGAATCCCAATATAAAATCCTGCGTACGCCAGTGGAGGATATCAAGCCTAGAACGATAAAAAATATGGGGCTTGTATTTCATAATTAAATACAAACTTTTTGAGCGTGTGTGTGTGTGTGTGTGTATGTATGTATGTATGTATGTATGTATGTATGTATGTATGTATGTATGTATGTATATATGTATGTATGTATATATATATATATATATATATATATATATATATATATATATATATATATATATATATATATATATATGTGTATGTATATATACGCATAAACACACACACAGTTTGTATATATACACAGACACACGCACGCACACACAGTTTGTCTGTATGGGTACACACACACACACACACACACACACACACACACACACACACACACAGCGGACTCTTTCCAAACCGGCATTATGTGTAAACCGGCAGAGTTTTAAAGTCCCGTTCAGTTACAGTTAATTTATTAGGAAAAGAAAAAACCTCTGTCGACACCGGATGCATTGTATTCCGGACTTCGGATGTATATTCAAGAACAAAAGAACAGTTCATGTAGTAGTTAGCTCTGTCTACACCCACGCGCGATCTTGCCTCTACTGTGTATACTGGCATTTGATCATACCTCTACTGTCTGCCAGTGGCCAGCTTTTAAACAATGACGGCAGTTCCCCATTAATTAGGACACACAGAAAGTGTTATGAAATAATCGCGCCTCTTTGAAAGCTTAATAAAAAGTTAACAACACCTGTAGTAACGGTAGCAAGATAAATCGTATTATTATTTGTACGTGTTCATATCTGCATTGCATCATACCGATCTGTCTAAAACAATAAATTCAGATCCCTATTTTATGTGATATTAATTAATAAAATAATGTTATTTATTCTGCTTGTTGTTTTAAATGCATTCTGATCTGAACACATTTTTTATTACAGTCAAATGTTAATATCCCACTTTTAAAAGTCGGGACTGAACTTGTGTCTTGCTTCTCACATGTAGGTAGGTAACTAGGTTAACGTGCTTATATACCACTTCCTCACCAATCGAGGTACCATTAGTGTAGACGTACAATTGTGATAAGACCAAAATATCCAAACTAGCGTCCGTTAAGAATCAGCTGTTTTTCGAAAAATCATTCTCTGCTGTCGGCATGTTGACTTACTGACAGAACGCCAGTTGCTACGTCAAAGGTCTGATGCGGGTCAAATCGACTGAGCAGTGGGGTTTTACCCCAAGCGTTTTACAAAAAGTCACTTTATTAATAACTGGGATGGTATTTTTGTTTTTTATTTTTAATACTGTAATGTTTATGTATTTTATATACTGTGTATTAATAATGTGCCATAAGCGTGGACCATTAAGAACGTGGCTAGCTGTCGACTACTGACCATTTACTCACAGACCTGACCTTTTGCCCAGTGCATCTCGACAAATCGAAACTAGCCATGCCTGCAGGATGTATTTTGTTTAGGTTATTTTATTACAAGTCTTGCCATATTAACAAATAACATTGCACTTCTTTCATATTTTACACTTAATAAAGCAGTAAATCAGACGCTGCTTGTACACACACATACACACACAGCGCGCTTTTACCGGTATACACGTGTGTGTGTGTGTGTGTGTGTGTGTGTGTGTGTGTGTTTGTGTGTGTGTGTGTGTGTGTGTGTGCAGGGACACAGGACATAATATAAAAAAAACCTGTGTTATTTATATTTTTATGTAAAACGTTTATATACAACATGAAAAATATCATATACATGTCTGAAACATTTAATATCTGAACATGTTGTTCACATAGGGGCACCTCAGGGACAGTGTCATGTTCAATCACTAGGTCATCTGCCTTCTTCTATTGGTTAGCGTGTAGTCCACAACAGTAACAGACGACAGCATCGTGATCGCCCATGTAGTAAAAAACAGCTTTTAGATTCTGCCAGAGGGTAAAATGGGTATGGCGCCATACTATTTTTTTTTTAGCAGATTTTATTTTTTAAAGTTAAAATTTTAATACAATTAGTGACTCTTATCAATACTGTATGATTTTCTTAACCCTAACCCTAACCCTAAACCTAACCCATTATATTTCTGGGGGAGGCCCCCCATATCTCCTGTTGACTGTTGTTGCATTCAAACCACAGCGCTATACCCCAAAATGTCTTTCTTGCAAAAACACTGACTTTGGCAAGTTCCTTTGGTTTTTGACGTTATTTCTTCTGTCATCATCCTGAAATGAGACATTTCTATGCCCAGATGCTGACGTTTTCTCGATGGTCCACACAGGCCATTGAGAAAACGTCAAGATCCGTGCATAGAAATGTCTAATTTCGGGACGATGACAGAAACGTAACGTCTCACAGGCAGCATCCGTTTGATTTGCAAGTTTCCCGTCTGTATTTTGATCCACAATATCACGGGCAGCATCCGTTTGATCCATGAAATTCTCTTCTTGTTTGGTAGTCACTCTCTAGCATTTGATCATGTGTGTCTCAGTTGCAGACCACATCATCTTCATTACTGCTGCTGATACTAATACTGTTTGCATATCTCCATGCCAATTTTAACCGAATTCAATTCCAGAACAAAGTTGCATATCACGTCGAAACAGTCTTTCAGTTTCTCCCATTGATGCACAGAAAGGAAGATTCCCTTTCTCGTAGGCTCGACAGTTTCAACATACCACCACCACTTGTTTTAAAGCTGACATCATTTGGTCTATTTGCCACTTGCGTGTACACATTTCGACTCAATGCTTTACAATAAGGGCGATGCCTCACTTGGTAGAGAAAATTTCCCCCTTGCCATAATTTGGCCACGACATTAACATTACTTCCATGTTCTAACTGACATCTTGTTTCAGCAGTCCTTCCACTTGTCAAGAGTGTCTTGTCTGGAGTCAGATTGATGTTGATCTGGTGTGGAATGAAGCGAATGACGATACTAAAAAAATACCCCCTTTTTATACCCTGAAGACAGTCTTAAGTCGGTCATGGCCACGATAGACCAGTCTAAGTAGGTCAAGGCCACAGGCGACAATTTTCTCGTCACGTACTACAAGGCGAGAGTCTCACACCCAAGCTCAGGCTGTCTCACATCCAGGTCAGACTGTCTAGCATCAAGGATAAGGTGACTAAGGTTACTAAGGTCACAAAGGTCACGGTCAAGCAAAATATGTCATGGCACCCGGTAGGCCCTTATACTACTAAAACAAAACCAATAACATTTGTTGCACATAGCTGGAGAAAATACTGTGTTACTCAAAGGGGAAATATCCGTCATGTTTGTAGGCACAAGTTTTTGTTAAACAAAATACGTGAAACCTACCCGTCCTTCCTCCTGCTGACGCAGCGTGCTCTACCACTAAGCTACATCCGTTTTAAAAAGTTCGTTTTGTTCAATGACACCAATGGAGAATATTGACTGATTAATCATTGCAGGCCTCAAATTTGGGAAACTAGAGGGCAAAGACATTTAGCTTAGACCGATAGAGATTTGTTTTTTCGAACAGGACAAGGCAAACGTCAACAAGTATGAACGGTTTCATGTTTTCCTAACAAACCAACTTTGTGGAGTTACGTTCGAGTATGGTGACCAAATAGTAACATGCAAAATAAGGCACGGCTAGTTTGGCCATTTTCAAGGTATCGCGGCATGTCTATTGCATTGCGGCATACATTTATGACATATGTGGTATACGTTTAGGATATTGTGGCATACATCTAGGACATTGCACATACGACTAGAACATTGCACGTATGTCTAGTGCATTGTGGCACACGTCTAGGACCTTGTGCCATATGTCTTGGGCATTGTAGTATACGTCTAGGACATTGTGGCCTACGTCTAGGACATATGATATACAAGTATCACATGATTATGCACAACATAAAGTTCAGCAACTTTCCTAGATGTTATACAATATCCATAAGTTAGACCAAACATCAACTTAGGATCGTATCGGGTTGCATGGGTCTACAACTCGGTTAGGCCTACCTGTTCTGTGGACTACAATCAATACCACCATTTCTGCTCCTATTTCTATTTATAATCTAAATACTGAAAACTAAATCATGTATATTATTTCCTACAATAAACATTTATAACAATAATACGTTTTAAGTTATTTATTTTAAAATCATTTGCATTTTTTTTTTACTGTCGTCTGCACACGCACTGCGGTAACAGAACAGGTTTATTTATATACCTTTATTATACGTTATAATGTAATTGCATAAGCTGGTCTAGAGATTAGCAACTTGTGTGCGTGTGCGTGTGCGTGTGTGTGTGTGTGTGATAATTATTAAATTATTATATCTGTTCACTTTACTCACTTCACATCATTTGTGTAGAAGGAGTTGGTTTTCTGTCCTATAGATGTATATTTTAAGAGCTTGAAGTACTCTTTGAGGCACATTTTGGAATTCAAAATAGAGGACCAAGACTAAGAACAGTGGAAACGGAACAAACTGTATCTGTATTAGATGATGAGGACGTAGCCCAGTGGTAAAGTGCACACCTGATGCGTGGTAGGTCTGGGAATCGATCCCCGTTGATGGAGCCATTGGGCTATTTCTCGTTCCAATCAGTACACTACGACTGGTATATCAAAGGCCGTGGTATGTGCTATCATGTCTATGAGATGGTGCATATAAAACATCCCTTGCTACTAACGGAAAAATGTAGTGGGTTTGCTCTGTAAGACTATAGGTCAATATTACCAAATGTTTGACATCCAATAGCCGATGATTAATAAATCAATGTTCTCTAACTTTAACCTTAACTGTATTGGATGAATATGATAAACTCAGGCCAGTACATGTCGACAATAATACTGGGCATAGAATCAAACACTTATCTGATGATAACACCAGTGAGCAGAATGACACAGATCCAATTAACATTTTAACAGAAATAAAACACAAGTTACAGAAAGGATGCAGTGGAATGTGTTTTAGAAAATATTGACCATATTTTGAATTTGTGGGAAATAGAAAAAGAGCAGAGTACTCGGGCTACGTGTTGGCCTATCGTTGTGTGTTAGTCGACTTTGTGAAAAGACCCACCCCTTATTTTAATAGTATTATTTTAATAAATATTTCAAGATATCTAAGAAATAATAAAGGTTTTTTGTTTTGTTTTGGTTTTTTTTTAATGTGATCCGCTAAAGTGGGATAACATTTCTGTGTTCTTTTTATTTCTCATCGAATGAATCGATCGCATTGATATCGCTAGGTGATAAAAAGTAGTTTCGTTTTTGTAAAGCCGGCGCATATATAATTTGGCGCCCAAGATAAATGTGTTTAATGATGAACACTACCACTTCCGTTGTTTTCATAAGCGGTGATACCCCGCAATATGAATAGTTTCCTAATATTATATAAAGCATTGCCGAATAAACAAATGACAGTAATTAAAATCATCCGTTACGACCAGCAACATCTACAATTGAGACATTTGACGCCAAATAAGTGGTTTTTCAGTGAGAGATTGCCGAAACGATAAAAATAAAGTGTTGTTATTGCTCAAATAAAATACAACTTTAATTGTGTGTATCAAACATACACATGAATACTGGTATGGGACACAGCAGAGGCTGTTAAAATAGTGTTAAATTACGTTACGGTAACTATCGTAAGCTACTGAAGGTTTTCCACACCGTGGCTTGTTTACTTTGATGTCGAGTGTGCAGACTGATCGATTTTTTTTTTCAGTGTGTGAAAAAGAAGTGTGCAATACGGAAATAACGGAGCTGGGTGCTGTAAAATATAATAGGATGCGGGAAAATAAAGAGGGGTGGAGAAAAATAAAGGGAGAAGGGTCGACAAAATTGGGCGGGAAGTAACCTAGAACGTTGAAATTTCATTTTGACGTCGTCTACCTTGATGTTGAAAAAGTGACGCCATTAATACTGTATTTTTACAAGATATAATTAAGATAGAGCCTAAATACCTGAGATTTAGTTTTTTAAGTATACCTGCTATTTACCAAAATATAACAAAAACGTTTTTGTTTTTTTGCTAAGGTTTCCCATGTGTGTGTGTGTGTGTTTGCACAGAGGCCCAGGCCCCCCTAAATTTTGCGATAGTTATAATTTTATTATATATTAATTTATTTATTTTTTACGATCTCCTTCCAAACCTCCCCCAAAGTTCCCTTGGCATTCCACCTCATGTCACTGCCCCCCCAAATTTTGCGATAGTTATAATTTTATTATATATTAATTTATTTATTTTTTACGATCTCCTTCCAAACCTCCCCCAAAGTTCCCTTGGCATTCCACCTCATGTCACTGCCCCCCCCCCCCCCCCAATGGAGTTTCTGGATCCGCCACTGGCGTGTGTGTGTGTGTGTGTGTGTGTGTGTAGGGTTGCACACGAATCACTAAGCATTTTTACACGGATTGCAACTAACTTTGCTGGTAGAATGATGAAAGTGTATTGTTAAAAGGCCTCATGTTGCCCAAAGCACATTTTGCTCGAATAACTCATTCGGTTTTGGGTTTTTTTGCCCAAATTTGAGGATTTGCTCCAGCACGAGGGGAGTGTGTGTGTGTGTGTGGGGGGGGGGGGGGGGGGGAGAGACAACCACCCACTTACCCACCTTTTCTCCAAAGTCTCGTACGCTTATGTCGGCCTGTACAGTGCTCGATATAGCGGCTTGCAAAAAGCCCTAACCCAGCCACGCCCCACCCCTACTCATCCCCGTCCTGTACCCTTATGCATATCTTACCAATCTGAAATCGTCATCTGTCCTATCATAAAGCGTTATGACCTTGTTCCATTTAAAGTACTTCATCAACGCAACACGCGCGAAATTGTAGGTCGTATCGGAAGTCACAACTCGATAAAAATTTGGAAATTTGTCTTTGTTTGAAAGAGCGACTGACGTTGATCCATAGGAAATCTGAAAAACCGTAAAATATGTATTATAAGTTTGATACAATTTCTCAGACCTCGAATTTGGAAAAACTGCGGGCTAGGCCATTTACCCTGAACAAATGGAGATATTTTGAGGGCATTACGAACAGAAAACTGGACAACAAGGACAAAAAAAAGAAAAGAAAAAAGTTTAAAGTTTGGTTTCTTTAACGACACCACTAGAGCACATTGATTTATTAAGCATTGGCTATTGGATGTCAAACATTTGGTAATTTTGACATAGTCTTAGAGAGGAAACCCGCTATATTTTTCCATTACCAGCAAGGGATATTTTATATACACCATCCCACGGAGAGAATATGACATACCGCGGCATTTGTTGTGTCAGTTGTGGTTCACTGGTTGGAATGAGAAATATCCAAATGGACGCACAGACAGGGATCGATCCTAGACCGACCGCACATCAAGTCAACATTTTACCACTGAGCTAGGTCCCGTCCCACATGACAACATGGATATTAAAAACGTTTTTTTTTATATACTTGAAGTTAGATATACTCACATTTTATCATTTAGAATATTCATTTTTGCACACCTAGAGTGGTTCTGGTCATCCAGATTTTTGTAATTCCCCAAAATTCATTTTTCATAATTCTAAAAACGCACGTTCGTCTGAGAAATAATGGTTATCGACACAAGTACATTGCATGTACCCTAGTTCAAGGTTTGGTATACTGGGCCTATTGGGTCATGCTATCATGTACTATAGGTGCACAGTTATTAGAAGACCTCTACCTATTTAGATACCTTTTACAAACATTAAATTAAAATATATAGAACCATGTAAGTGGAGTAACTGGTGTCCATCTTGGCCGCCACTACAAATTTAGTTGTTTCAATACTACCAGAACCAGGAAAAACCAAACTTTGTTTTAAAGTGGTCAGACTAAGCCCACAGCTAAAAGCTGATGTGGAATGGCAGGTGTGTGGCACAAATAGCCACAAGAGACAAACACCTGTTGCGGTTGAAGACAAGGACTGGGATGTGGAGGTTGACAGCGAAAGAAGTTGAAAGATGAGAGGAGTTGCCAGATCGGGAAGAAATGAGATGGTATTCAAAGGAGAGAAAGGAAAGGGGGCAGTGGGAAAAAAATAAAATAAAAATAATTATAAAAACTTTGTTTTAAAGTAGTATAAAGGTAGTTAAACATGATTCCATTGTCACTACATATGCAAGAATATCTGTAACCTGTATGCTATATAAGGTGAACTTTAATATATGTGTAAATGCAGGCATGTCAAAATAGACTGGTAGCTGTCAAATGTATTGGCTAATATAACGTTTATGTGGTTACATCTTGCACATTAAACATGGTACAGGTGAAATAACATTGTTTATGATAGTGGTTAAAGGGAAGTCTGAATCTAAATACTCTGATACAGATTTTTGTTAAATACTTACATGATTCCATGCTTTAAGTATCATTTTATGGACATCTTTTGTAGTTATTCAGAGGTTCCGTCATTTATGAAAGCTGTAGCGCATGTACTAGCGCATGTTAAAAAACCCTGACAGTCTTACTACAGATGATGTTGAAACACTTTACAGTGCTATTTTTCTGAATACCCTCACGACTACTGTAACTTCTTTTGGAAAAGGTTGTGTGCAGAGATATCGTATTTAATATGCTAATGGCATAACACACACCTTTAAATTTGTATACTACTTTTATATATTATTAGATTAATTCATATTTTTGTCTCCTTTTTATGGCAAAAGGCTTTATTATTAATGTGAAGTCCTTTTAAAAGAATCACCAACTTTTAATTAGCAACCTCATTCTTTGAATCATAATTTATACTGTAAAAGTTTATATATCATTACTATTATTCATCAGTGTAATTTTCACCATGCATAGTTTGAGGATTATTACAAATGTCCGATGCCATACATTTTCAGACAGTGGTGCATGATAACCCTTGACATGAACAGTTATTCCCGAAGCAGGCATTTTAGCAGTAAAGTCACATACCATTATTTTCATAAGCTTTGGTGGAGCATACACCAGCATAATGACAGTATGTTATTTATAATTTCTCATCCAGTCAGATATATTTACATTTCATGAGTTCTGCTAATCGTCAGCTTTCCACATCATTGTTTTAACTTGCTTGATGTGCTCAGTCAATGCAAGACCAGTAAGACGCAGACTTTTGATTTTTGGAATGTCTCTTTTACTTGTAAAGATAGTGTGCTTCAAGTGGTTCATGGGCGATTGTATACTTTCGTCTCGTATAGCAAACCGCTATTCAGCTGTGATCAGGTCATGAAAGTTTACCTCTTGTTCTCCCAGTACCTCCAGACCAACATCATGCTTCAACATTACTGATATATGTATGTAGTAGGTGATGGTGTCATATCCTATAACAGCATGCACGGACCAGATTATGGTGAATGGTCGTCCATATGAACCATCGCAACCTGCACAACAGCATACGAATGACGCGACTCGTTTACCTCCCCCCCCTCCCAACCCCCAAAACACCACCCGTAAATAGGACAACACATCAGTCACATCTGAGTGTGGAGGGTTCACCACCAGTAAAACTTTGAATATCACTTTTCTCAACGTTTGTGGTATAAAATCTAAATGATTAAATCCTGATTTTCATGTTTTAATACAGAATTATTATATTATAGTTTTTGCACAAATATGATGAATTGCAATTACCTAACGGTTATGAATATCATGTGAAAAACAGAAAAGTTTGTGACAAGACATCAATATTTTTCTCCTTGGTGATTTTAATTCCAGAACGTCTACAATGCTTGACTTTGTTATGCCTGATGAACACTTAATAGAAATGTTACAAGTAGTTAGTGATGAGTTACTTTTGGAAAATATGTTTTCATTTAAAAACTTGTTGATTTAAATATTCCTTTAGAAAGAACCATTGAGGATAGTACAAGACACAATAACTATGGTATAAAATTGATAGAAATGTGTAAACGTTGTGCCTTGTTTATTGCCAATGGTCGGTTATATAAAGATCAAAATTTTGGACGTATGACGTGTAAAGAGTCTAGTCTAGTTGATTATTTAACACTTGCACCAGATGACTTTAAATTACTTACTGAATTTGAAATCCTTGATTTTAACCCGATGTTCTCCAATATACACAGGCAGTTACATTTTGTAATAAGTTTAAATGACTGTGCCCAACTTCATGCAGAAAACCCTGACATACACTGTAACCATATACGATGGGATGAAAATAAAGCAGACGAATTTAAACAGGCACTTACTGACGATGATTTGTTAGTAAAAATTAATGGAGCTTTGGATATCCTTATTGATAGTGATAGTGTTACAGCTGAACAGATAAATCATATTGTAACCGATCTAGGTAGTTTATTTATAAATTCAGCAACCAGTGTGTTTGGTTTATAAAAAAAAATTGATATAATTCTGGTAATTCGAAGCTATGGTTTAACAAGGAGTGTAAAATAAAGAGAGATGCACTTCATGAAGTAAACAACAGGTACTCAGCAAATAAGTCTAATGATGTCAAAATGTTATTGAAAAAAAGATCCAAAGAATACAAGAAAGAGCTGAATTTAAATTATAAAAAACATCAAGAAAAATGTGCCAAAGACTTGATTCATTATCAAAATCTAACCCAAAAGCCTTTTGGAATACTTTGAATAAATTTTCTTCAAATAATAAGCGTAAAAACCATAATATTCCAATAAATACATTATATGAATATTTTAAAACGTTAAATGCAGATACACATGTTAATATAGATGATATAACGGACGATATAAACAAACGAATTGTGTGAAAATCCCTTTTTTGACAACATTCTTAATGGTGTTATAACTGAAAGTGAAATATCTGAAAGAATCGTAAAGTTAAAAAATAACAAAGCTCCAGGTGCTGATGGAATACTTAACGAATATCTAAAAAAATCTTCTCCTCCCAGTCTATTTTAAGTTGTTTGATATTATATAAGACACGGGTATCATACCAGACAGCTGGACAGTGGGAATAATTAAACCAATATATAAAAATAAAGGTAACCCACAGGATCCTGACAACTATAGAGCTATAACGCTAATCAGCTGTGTTGGTAAACTGTTTACTGCCATTATTAATAACAGACTAAACCTTTTTGCTACTGAAGTAAACTTAATAAACAGGAACCATTTTTATTTTCAATATTTCTAAATGATCTTGAAGATTTTTTAAAAATGCTTCAAAGATCTCCTCTGGAAATAATTAAAGAAAACTGCCAAAACAAATTACATATATTTATAGAAATTTTCGTACTATTATATGCAGATGATACTGTAATTTTCTCCAAAACTCCTGAAGGTATGCAACATGCTTTAGATGTATTTGATGACTATTTAACTCTTGGAATCTTAGTATTAATGTGAGTAAAACAAAAGTTGTGATTTTTAGCAAGAGAAAGTCGAGGTCAAATGTTGAATTTATGCTACAAGATGAACGATTGGAAATTGTTGATTATTAGTTATTTAAGAATTTGTTTTAAATTGAATGTGAATTTTTCTAATGCAAAGCATCATCTTGTAGACCAAGCTCAAAAAGCACTTTTTGCCATATACAAAAAACACACAAAAAAACACGGAACAATAGCATACCAGTTCATATACAATTAAAACTTTTTGATTCAATGGTTAAACCGATTTTATTATATGGATCAGAAATTTGGGTTTATGAAATTTTACAAATAATGGAAAAAATTCATTTCCAGTTTTGCAAACGGATTTTGAAGGTAAAAACAAGTACCCCCAATTTTATGGTATATGGAGAATTAGGAAGGTTCCCTTTTGAAATACAAGTAAAGTTACGAATGGTGTCACTTTGGAGTAAACTGGTTAAAGACGAACATAAACTTGGTAGTATTTTATATAAATTCTCTTTAAACAGTGGTGAAAGAAATCAATTTAAATGGTTGAAATTCATAAAAAGTATTTTCGATAACTCGGGGAATGGGGTACATCTATACCAATCAAGATAATGATTTGAAATCATATAAACAAGAATTAAAACAAAACCTCTGTGATCAATTTATACAACAGTGGTTCTCGGACATTACAAACTCTTCTAGGGGTCAATTTTATACAGAATTTTATTTCCAAACCTATATGTCGAGATTATAACTAAATTGCGTACGTCATAATTAAGATTACCAATCGAAACTGGTAGATGGTTTAACGTTCAGGACTATAGAAAATAGAATATGCAAACTTTGTAATACCGATATTGGAGATGAATACCATTATTTATTCAATTGTAAAAATTATAATATTGAAATCATTAGAAGAAAATATATAAAACAATATTATAGAATTAATCCTAGCGTTTTTAAAATGAAAGGTATGCTGTCATTATGTAATGCACCTTTATTAAAAAAAACCTAGCTGTATTTATTAAAAGATTATCTTGTCTTGTGAACTGACGTTTCTCCGCATATTTTAGCTATTGTGTGTGCATACCTTGTGTTCTGTTAATTATAGTACTTCTATGTTGACGCCTGTTCTTGTCATGTATGTTAATTATGTATTTGAAATGTCCTCTGGTTACACATTGTAATGTGTCTGAGTGTTGTTTAATAAATCTTGAATCTTGCAAGGAATTGGAGATTATTTGTCACAAAAACAAAATACACAGAAAAGTGGTGTCTGACGATACTGATATATTTGCATTGCTGGTATTCTTCTGCTGGAAGTGGCAATATTCTGTTCAAATTGACATGACAAAAGCCTAAAGTCAAGTGATTAACATCACTGCCACACCTACACCTAAACAAACCACACTTAGGAGACTAACCTGTCCAGCTCATTGCAGTGTATGCCATCACGTGATGTAACACATACAGCTACCTCTTTATTAAGGGCTGCATCAGTAATGGTGAAGCACAGAGTCGGTCTGAAGATACATATACCACTATACATGAATAACAACGGTTTGGTAGTTTGCTATACACGACGAAACAATGTAACATTTGTTTGAAACACTTGAAACACACCATCTTCACAAGTAATTGAATCAAAAGTCAGTCTTGAACTTATCCTGCTCTGGCTGAGCACATCAACATAGCAAATCTACAAAGCATGCCGTGAAAAGCTGCCGTTCACCAGAACTGAATGTGAATTTATCCTATAACTTATCCATGATATCCATGTCATAAACCCATGTGATAATTTACTTTATTAACCTGGTTAATAATGGTATGCAAATTTGCAAGGTCTCTAGGTAATGTATTTCTGGGGATGGTCAACAAGACCCGTGTACCTAAGCATAACGTTTTCAAATATTTGTTTAAAATGCGTGACGTCAAACTAATCTGTGCTAATCGTGATGACGTCATATTATCGATGGCGGCGACTTTAGCTTAGTTTAGTAACTGGTTTAACGTGTCCATATACCACTAGGGTTTCGAAGACGCCTATCCCGAGTCCGGCCTCCGATAGGATCGGGGGTCTAACTCGGGACAGGGATAACCTAACAAATAGGGGAAATTTTGAATATTAACGCCAAAAGTATAAAAAGGGGAGAGTTGGAGTTAAAAAGTTTTGGCTGCGCCCTTAAAGAAAAATATCAACATTCCTAACCTATATAAATTATTAATATAATATATTTTCGGCGCAAATTTAGATGGGCTGGTCTAAAATTAATAATAAGTATTAACCAATATTCATTAAGCCCATGGGAGGTTAAGAGGAAAGGGGCTGCCAATCATATTTTAAACATTGGTTTGACCAGGTGAGGGTCGGGAGGGAGGGGAGGCCGGCCCTACACAAAACCTAAGGCCGAACCGCCTACGCATATAGCCCCAAAGAATGCCCTAACTCCCGGCATCCCATCACCCCCACCCCCACGGCGACTTTAGTACAGTGATTTACTAAAAAGTTTAATTAAAATGTTATTTTAAAAGTGTTATAGAATAAATAGAATTCGATACTCATGGTTTTTAATATGTAAAATACCAACCTCGTCTAGTTGATCGGTATTTGTCTCGGTAGAGCCTCGATAAATACCGACTGACATAGACTCAGTAGATATTTTCCATATTAAAAAATACTCGTGACGAATCCTGTATATATCCGAAATTATAAACAAAATATCCAGTCATGGTACTGTTGTATCTGCAGTTGGTCCACCAGAGATTATGGAAGTAATGGCATGTGCGTATACTGCTACAAATGCCTGATTCATAAATAACTGCTTATGTCAAACAGAAGGGTTAACTTGCAGCATTTTCTGAAAATATATACATTTGCAACAAGCCTCAAACCATGCATGATGAAAATGACTGTGATGAAAAACAGCAATGTCATCATACATGGTTATCACATTTCACTGTAAATTATGTATCAAAGTAGGAGGCTGCGAAATCAAATTAGGTCGTTATTTTAAAGACACTTCGCCCTTTAAACAAAATTCTTTTTTCCAACAGCATCAATTACCAGTAATCTACAAAACCAGTGTAAAGATTGAAAGAGTGTATGTAACATGATGATACGAATCTTTGATTAGCATATATTTCTGCACTAGAAGTATTCCAAAACAGGTTACGAAAGTCGTGAGGGTATACGCTAACAACCTTTATACAGCTTCCTTAAATGAAAGAACCTCGGAATCAGCCCAGGAATGTGCACAGAACAATATTACAAGCAAGGAACTATAAGTACTTAAATAATGGTAACAAAGTTATTGTCACATGTGTTGTAAAATTGATTGTTTCAATGAGCATGATCCTTTAAAATTAAATAACAATAGTTCAACTTGGTTGGCTATGTTTAATCTTGACGTTTACCCTTTTTATTTCTTCCATGATTTGAAGTAATTAACGTGTAGATGGATGGACCAATGTCCGTGATTAAATTATATGTGATTATTGTTCAGTAAATACTTAATTGAATATTAATATTTGAGTTATTTCATAAAAAAATGGAGTATTTCTCGCTAATGTCTGTTTTGCTAGCGAAAATGCACGAGGTAAACTACTTCCGGTTTGCGGTAAAGAACTGTTGGTTAATAGATCAGAACCGTGGTGCTATCGCTTAACCTATGAAAACTATGTTATTGTTTTAATTAATGTTATGAATAATAAATAACGTTGATATTAGGAATACATGCTCAGATACTCGTTGATTTGTGTATCCATTCTTTATTATAAAACCTTATTGTGTTTTTCTTGAGATTATTTTTGACTTCATACTAGAGATTCAAAAAAAGACCAGTGACGTCAATGTCGGGGAATAAATATAACAGTTATGTCAGTTGTAAACAGTTGGATCCAATTTTGACAGCAATCAGCTGTTCGGACTTGAGTTTATAATTATGATGTTTTACAAAATATTTTTCGGGGAATTCTGGACAACATTGTGAGGTAAATGGGCGATTGCCTTTAGCTTCCTTTGTTGTTCTTCCAAATTAATAGGTTATCCAATTAAATTTACTTTAAAGTAAAGTTTTGGGATCGAACTCAATAATTGCACTTCCTTATTTATTAAATCTAGGATAGATAATTAATTAACTGTTCATGGAGAACATCTTGAAATAATAGGCGATTGTCTAGTCTCCTGGTGTTGTTAGTCAGTCACTGAGAACATTCGATGGATAATGGGCGATTGCCTAGTTTTGGGTTGTGTAAATAAATATCGATTTTTAACTGTAATACTTGTAATTGACATCACTGGTTAACTACATGTTTTCATATTTTTCATAGTTTAGTGTTAACAGTATTCTTAGTTCATAACTTTGGTTGATATCAGCATAATATTTCATATATAAAATGCTGTGGTTTTCAATGCAATAACAACCCGTCGTTAAAGTGACATCTTGTTGTCTTGTTTATATTAACTATTATTTTATGTGGTAAACGCCTTCATGGTCACGCGTACGTTCGAGCGTGCATTACGCACTCCTCGTCGCTTACTTAATGCGTAGGTCCAGAGTGGCTGTACACGTGCTCGCACGACTCTCAGGCAAAACGCACAAAATTCTACATGTCAAGTTGATAATTATTATATATAATGAGAAAGTGTTATGCGTTACTTGTGTTAGCCAGTATACACTTTTAATGTTGACCAGTATACTTGGTGATTTTAATAAGTTGTAAGTGCACTCATGCATGAAGTTAGCATGCACCTTATCTCTTGTCTGGTGGTTACCGGCAGTGATCCCAGTGAATGGACACGCTAGCTTTGTGGTTTTCTTGGTAAGATGAAATTGTTGTAAGGTGTCTGTATATGAGGACAAGGAACGATGGGAAGTACTCTCATGATGTGAGATGTGAGTACTAACTTGGTCATTATTATTTAGTATCATGTATTGTATTGTATCTTATGTTGTACCATGTAGTGTCATGTATTGTATCTTATGTTGTACCATGTAGTGTCATGTATTGTATCTTATGTTGTACCATGTAGTGTCATGTATTGTATCTTATGTTGTACCATGTAGTGTCATATATTGTATCTTATGTTGTACCATGTAGTGTCATGTATTGTATCTTATGTTGTACCATGTAGTGTCATGTATTGTATTGTATCTTATGTTGTACCATGTAGTGTCATGTATTGTATCTTATGTTGTACCATGTAGTGTCATGTATTGTATTGTATCTTATGTTGTACCATGTAGTGTCATGTATTGTATCTTATGTTGTACCATGGTGTGTCATGTATTGTATCTAATGTTGTACCATGTAGTGTCATGTATTGTATCTAATGTTGTACCATAAAGTGTCATGTATTGTATCTAATGTTGTACCATGTAGTGTCATGTATTGTATCTAATGTTGTACCATGTAGTGTCATGTATTGTATCTAATGTACCATGTAGTGTCTTGTATTGTATCTAATGTTGTACCATGTAGTGTCATGTACTGTATCTAATGTTGTACCATGTAGTGTCATGCACTGTATCTAATGTTGTACCATGTATTGTCATGTACTGTATCTTATGTTGTACCATGTAGTGTCATGTATTGTATCTAATGTTGTACCATGTAGTGTCATATATTGTATCTTATGTTGTATCATGTAGTGTAACATTTAATGCATATGAAGTATATTAAATGCTTAAGTAATAGAATGTTGTTGGCAGTATGTTAAACAAAAGTTGTTGTTTTTTTTATTCATTACAGCACAAGGACGGTTGGGGAATATAACAGTGATGTTATATAAGTGGTGATAGGAAGACAGGAAGGATGGTGGGCAAAATGGATGACAGCATAGCGCCTGTAAATCATATATCGGCATGCAAAAAAAACCCCGCTCCACTTAACAATTTTAGACGGTGAACATTTTATACTGTTAACTTATATAATTTTTAGAAATTGAAACTGAAACCAAAATCTTTCATTCAGAAAAAGAAAACACTGGTGTCTTCCTTAATATAACATGTATCAATTGTTCTTGGTAAGATGAAATTGATGTAAGGTGTCTGTATATGAGGACAAGGAACAATGGGAAGTATTCTCATGCATGATGTGAGATGTGAGTACTAACTTAGTAATTATTATTTCAGGGACGTAGCGTGAGCTGGACCTGGGGGGGGGGGGGGGGGGGGGTCGAATATGAACCAAGTGGACCTTTTCCATTTTGTTTTTGCACCACCAGAAGCTCCATATGTATAAACCTGTATGTTTTAGTTCTGAAATGGACCACTTGCTTCAGCGGTGTGTGTGTGTGTGTGTGTGTGTGTGTTTCAGACCCCCAACCCCTCCCCCCCAGCCTATGCCACTGTATTTAGTATCATGTATTGTATTGTATCTTATGTTGTACCGTGAAAATTTTATACTGTTAACTTATATAATTTTTGAAACTGAAATCAAAATCTTTCGTTCAGAAAAAAAACCCAGTGATGTCTTCCTTAATATAACATGTATCAACTGTTCTCATTGGATATATGTAAGCGGAAGTCGTACTGTCTATCGGAATATTTCGATCGGAACACTTCGGCATATTTCTATTCGTATCACGAATTTGCAGAACGGGCGGGTTAGGTGTGTTAATTTTGTAGCAATCTCGCAAATTAATTCTGACCAATATCAAAATAAAACGATATTGCTATGTTTATTTACTTGTTTAGTTACTAGTAACTCCCTGTTATATTAATTATCGGTTTTACAGGGGTGCAGAAAGTACTTGCCCACTCGCCAAATGTGAGTAACAATTCCGACGGACGAGTCAAAAATGCAACTACCAGTTCGACGGGCGATCTATCTTTTTCTGATTGATTGTATTATAATTTTATTTATGTACTTCTTTATTTTGCATTGAATCTGCGTCTCCGCATCAGCCATGCAATAATTCCAAACCATTCAAACAAACAGTTCAGAAGGATGTCATACATGCACCGCATTGCCAATAGACGACTTCAGAGTTCAGAACTGCGCAAACACGGGTTATAGTGAAAACAAAATCATGCCAAATCGGCCCCAGACGAAAATGGAACCAAATTGGACAAAATGGAACCTAGCGTTGGCTCAAATGGCACCACAATCTATGGCTATACGGCTAAAATGGAACCCCAAAATATGTATGGCTAAAACGATATCATTACACGGACGATAATATCTTCAATACAGCAACAGTTATATTCTATATAGTGGAGATAGAAGTATTAGCAGTTAGCTAGAAGTCGGTGAAATGCAATCAAACGAAATGCTGTTACAGCTTAAAAAGTATCATTCTCGCCATTACATTGAGGTTCCGTTATATCCAAATCGCTTTCGCCAACAAAATTGGTTCCGTTTTGATAGTGGTTCCAATTTAGCCTAATTCCCAGGTAACGAAGCCTGTCAAAGATCAATAGTTCCTAAAACAAATTTACGTTGAAAGTATGTTAGCGATATTTAAATTTTGTAAATCTATATGAAAGAAATGTGAATAACGTAGTCTTGATCAGAATATTTCAACATGTATTGATTTGTCAATCAAGGTTTGGGGTCTGATTTAGTTTTTTTGCCACGTGATGTTTATAACTTACCAAGTGTCCTTAATGTATTTGTCACTAAATATATAAATATATATTAAAATATTGCTAAACAAAAGTACATTTTATAAGCTGGCGGACTAGTAGAAATTCTGGCAGGCTAGTACGTTTGTGTTGATTATGGTCCGGTGGGCTAGTGAAATATTTTCCATTTCTGCACCCCTGAAATTTTACTTTCAAAATGTTTGCGTTTGCCGAATTTCTCGCCTACACTTACGCCTAACATCAGTGAAAACTTCAAAAGAACAGTGATTAATAAATAACTGTTTCACAGTGGTGATTATATAGTGATAGTCGTAAGTTAATCAGTGAGAATGGTTAGTAATTAATTATTAATGAGCAGTTAAAACTTCAAAATGACAGTCATTAAATTGATATTTGTTTGATGATTATTAGTGGTAAACTTGTTAGAAGGACTATAATGAAAAGTAAGGATGGTAAATATAAATGATAGTGAAATATGAACAGATATTAATTTTATTGTTGAATATTACTATCAGTTTGGTGACATTTACATTTTAACAATTAAGGTATGCCAATTTCTGAGGATGGCAATGAATAAATGAATGTTTAATGACACCCCAGCACGAAAAATGCATCGACCACTGGGTGTCAAACTATGGTAATGCAAACAAATAAGGCGATGATCAACATCAATATAAAAATTCAAGATATAAATAAAAACAGCGTAAAGAACTGTGCAAAAATACAAATACAAATATCACAGATAGATACAGACTTTTACTCAAAACTTCAATTTGTGCTGTATTGGCCATTCTCAAAGAGAATGTTACACCCCTGCACTACGGTGAGGTTATAGCAGGAATCTTGCAAACAAATAAAATCAGGAGAGCTTTTTTAGCTCCTGAAGATTTTACAAACAGCAGTGGCTGCAAAATATACCATGATATGAAAGATTATGCAATATTTGTAACCAAGCTTGTATTGGCGACGAATTCCATTTTGTTTGTGTGAATATAACACACAAAATGATCTTAGAAAACGATATTTATCAAGCTACTATTGACGAAATCCTGGCGTAATAAAAATGAAAGTATTGTTTAACAATAAGGATTTATTAACAAAACTTTGTAAATATATAAATCAAAGTTTCAAAAGAATGTGTGAAATTGTGTGGATTTGCATGTATATATACATATACTATATAATACGAAGAAAAGGAAAGGAAATAATTTATTTAACGACGCACTCAACACATTTTATTTACAGTTATATGGCGTCGGAGTAATATATAATAATTTCAATATATTAATTTCATAATGTTCTCCAAGTGGAAACATTAGTTCAGTATTATTTGCTCACTATGTATAATTGTATTATATTTTACATCATGTACCATGTATATGGTCTGAGCGAATAGAGAATTTGATTTGAATGTCAGAGGAAAGTGTCATGACGCTGACCTCGGTGACCTTTCTGGGTTAATTACATTTGCAGCTGTAGGGGGTGAGCGTGGGAGACGGCGTCTATCTGTGTTTGTAATAAACATCAGCAGGCATGAGATCATTTGTGACGCCAAAAAGGATTTAATTATACCCTGCACCAGTGCGTTAATATCTATGACTGTTATAGTCAAACCCGACATACATATAATATATATAGATATTTATATATATTAATGCATACTAGCCAGTGCCTGGTTTGCCCAAAGTTTCATGCATCTAAGTTAAAGAACATTCGTTGCGGGCGATTCTGTATCATAGGTTCGAGTCCCAGCAACGGTATGAGACAATTTGTGAGGTCAGAAAGGTATTTATTATCCCATGTGCCAGTACGTTTATATATATATATATATATATATATATATATATATATATATATATATATATATATTTATATATATATATATCAGGGTTGAAAATTAGCGGTTGCCCGGTCGCCCGTGACGACCTTTATTGGCTACGGGCGACTAAGAATTTTACCAAAAAGGTTCGTTGGGCGACCGTCGATTTTAGGGTCTAGCGAGTAAGGTACCAGTTGAAACAGAAAGACACTGAAACTGACAAAACACCCTGCGTCTGTGTTGGCGCGAACTACAGATCTGGCAGCAGAAGACATAGAACATATTCTATATTTTTACTGCGCCAAACACAGCTTGTGGTTTTGGGCCGGGTCTTTCTAAAAACAGAGCTCAAACCTTATTGAAGACACTGCATGCATTTTTAAAATCTGGAATATATTAGAATGGATTGGATATACCATAATTATCTAATAGAGCTACTATATGACAATTGTTGTTCAACGTTATGGTAAAAATGAATCGTATTTAATTAGCTTCCGGGACAGAATCAAAATAAGAACAAATTAGATCTGAAGTGACACCAAGACTTACATGATGACATAACCGTCCAAATATTACTGTGATAAAAAATAAGTAAGTTTTTATGCTTTGTAATATACTAGTAATGACTAAGTACATCTTATATTTTGGTAAAATGTTTTGTTTTGTTTTCCTTTTGTATGTATGTATACTAAAGTGTTTTTCGTATATGTTTTTCCTTCAACACGCTATTCTGCAGTTGGGACATTTTGGGCTGACTTGGTACATAATTTTCCCAATTGGGACATCTTGGGAAGTTGGGACTTTTTGGGATTCAACTGATGGGGCTTAGACTGTGGCGAGCGACGTTTCCGGGAAGGGGGGGGGGGGGATGTCAGATCATGATGGATGGGTCATTCCCCCCTCCCCCCGTTATGTATTGATGTTACCATCAACGGGGATCGATCCTAGATCCACCGCGCACCAGGCGAGCACTTTACCACTGGATGATGAATACGTTACCTGGATCACGTTCCACAGATGAACAGACAGTCCTACTACCTTGGAGACAGAGGAACAGAAGCCCCCGAGCACCATGATTATCTTGGGATCGCCACAAAACCGGCTGACTAGGATCTTCACCGTTTCTCCAGGATCACACTGGTTGTGAGAAAGAAAAAAAGAAGAAAAAAAGAAGAAGAGAGACCATACTTTTTTAACACTACCGAATACGACGTATGTTTCACTAATAAAAGCTGTTATTAATAATTTAAATTGGAACTACTTTGATTTTATTACTTAGAATATTCATTTTCGTACACCTGAATTGGTTCTGGTCATGAGGGTTTTGCTAATATCCCGAAATGCATTTTTCATATTTCTAAAAACCCACGTTCGGTTGAGAAGTAATGACTACCGAAACAAGCTGTAGTCTATTTGTGGACAGTATTTCCCCGTTAAAACATCACAGACTTTAGCTTCTCTCTGTTATAAACTTATCCAAATGTGTGTTATAAGTTTGTAGATTAACTAAACTTAGTGTCCAGTTTCACGGGGTGAAACTTGGGTCTGCGCCTTTAATAATAATAATAATAATAATAATAATAACAACAATAATAATAATAATAATAACTAATAATGACAACAACAACAATAATAATAATAATAATAATACAACTACTACTAGCACTACTGCTACTACTACTACTACTAGTACTACTATTACTACTACTACTACTAATAATAATAATAAGAACAACAGATCATTGTCCAGGGATTTTAGTAGTAGTAGTAGTAGTTGTAGTGTGTGTGTGTGTGTGTGTGTGTGTGTGTGTGTCTAGAATTAGGCGAACTAGGTTTATTGACGGGGGGGGGGGGGGAGCCATACTCCCTCCAAAAATATATTGAAAAAAAAGAAAATATGCATCAACCGTTGTAGGGGGTTCGACCTCCGAAATATAACTCAATAAGTAACTAATTAAAGTGAAGAATTATTATTCCGAGTTTATAGCCAGTTAAAAAGCTTTTCGGCAAATGAAATATGTTCACATTATTAAATTACTTACATTTTCTTTCTCAGAATATGGTTATTGATACAATCAATGCATTTGGACATCGTAATTATTTGTAGTATCTCAATATTGATTTTGGGCTAAAATAATTTTGGAGTTTCTATTTTATTATTTCTTCCACAAAAGTTTTAATATTTCGCCCGAAGGTAATTCCAAAATTGATTATCCTTATTATGATTTATATTTAAAACATGTTACGGTAAGCTGGATGTGTGTTTATTTTGTTGAGGAAAACAAAAGGAAGTCTTGCTAGGGCTTAAAACTTAAGTTATACTCCCTTTAACAACAAAAGGCAGCTGTCAGATGCTGGAAGTGTTCCAGAACAAGTGCCTCAGCAGGATTCTGCGCATCTGCTGGCCAAACAAAATCACCAACAAGGAACTTCAAGAAAGGACAGGCATGCAGCCCATCTCTCTCGAGGTTAAACGACGCAGATGAAAATGGATTGGACAAGTCTGCAGAATGCCATTGACATCCATCCCAAGAGAGGCCATGCGCTGGACCCCTGGTCGCAAGAGAATGGGGAGGGTGGTGGGGGGGGGGGGGGGGCCTAAGGAGACCTGGAGAAGATTGGTGGAACGAGAGATGAAGGCTCTTGGTTGGAGTTCGGGCGAAGTGACGAAGCGTGCAACGGACAGACACCATTGGCGTTCTTTGGTGTCGGGCTTATGTGTGACCGCACACGAAGAGGATTACGTAAGTAAGTAACAACAAGGATTCTGAGAGTACTGGAGAAGCAAATACATGCCCACTAACAGACTCAACAAATTTCCGTATCTCAAGTTCACGGGCCATAACTCCGTCAAAAATCGCCATGAAAGTCAAACTTTATTTGTAACAGTAATTAATAAAGCTATACTTCGGGGCATTGTGAACAAAATATATTTGGGAAACTCAATATGGTACAGACGAACGAACATACAGACATACAGACAGACAGAAAGACGGAGACGAAACCTACTAGACCATTGATTTATTAACCATTGACTATTGAATGTCAAACATTTGGTAATTTTGACATATAGTCTTAGATAGAAAACCGGCTACATTTTTCCATTAGAAGCAAAGGATCTTTTATGTGTACCATCCCACAGACCAGATAGCACATACCACGGCCTTTGATATACCAGTTGTGGTGCACTGGCTTGAACGATAACATACATGTTAATGAATTTAAGAACTTACAAGTATATTATTATATAATACAGTCCTGTATTATATAATATATATGAATAGCTCATTCCAGGTGATTTGTCTATGGGAGACTACGTGTCAGAATTACCAAATGTTTGACATCCAATAGCTGATGATTAATCAATGTGTTTTAGCGGTTTAATTCAACAAAACAAACTTTAACTTTGTTTACAGAGTAGAGATAATCTTAATTAACCACGATATATACATTGATTCATAGCACACGCTAGTATAGGTGCCACAACACTAGTGATGGCAATCGGTTGGAAGTTCATCATCAATTATTGGTTATCGGCTGGCATGAACTGATAAAATTTCGATTACACAATGCGTTATGATCTAAATAGAGCCAAAATGATCAATCTTTCATTATAATCGATCATTGGAACATCACGTTTTTGGTTTTGGGGTTTAAAATTAAAGTGTGTTTTGTTTAACGTCACTACTAGAACACATTGATATATTAATCATCGACTACTGGATGTCAAACATTTTTTGTAATTTTGACATAGCCTTAGAGAGAAAACTAGTTTCATTTTTCCATTTGTAGCAAGAGGTCTTTTGTATGCACAATCTCAAGACATGATATCACATACCACGGCCTTTCATATACCAGTCGTGGTGCACAGGCTGGAACACAAAATAGCCCAATGGGCCCACCGACGGGGATCGATCCCAGACTGACCACGCATTAAGCGAGCGCTTTACCATTGGGCTACGTCCCGCTTCCTTTTTGGGGTTACTGCCTCTGGTGATCATTGTATGAGGTACGTGCAGACAAGGATAGCAGGGGTTTGTCCTGCATATATCACCAGGCTGCCATGTCTGATGGAATTGGGAAAATTCGCACATAACAACTGACACATAAACAAAGACAATTTTGGTTTCTTTTTTGGACATTACAAATATGTTGAAGCCGCAGTATTTTCATTTCGTTATGTTACTAATTGACAGGGCGATGCTCCACGCTTGCTGTCAGTTGAGCTATCTCGGAATCACATGAGCCTGGCGTACACGGAACCTGCAGTGAATACTGGGTAATCATCCCCCATGTGGGGTCATATATTCGGAAGACACACCCATAATTGCACCCGTGAAGTGGGTGAAAATCGGTGTATGTGGCCTCACACCTCCCCATTGAGTCTAGCGGCGCACTCACTCTGGACTGGAGCCAGTCCTGACGTGAAAAATCCCCCATTGCCTCAGGCGTGATATGAAACCAATGCCTACCAACCTCAAGTCCAATGGCATAACCACAACACCGATGCTGACCTACATGGGAAATTCTGTCGTCCAACGAACGATGTAGTCCACTACTGTTACATTAATTTATTAGAACGGAGGTAATTAAATATACATTGGGAAGGGATCTGTGTTCGAGCTCTGTGAACACCAACAACAACAGAATCATAAACGTTAGTATATAAACGTTAGTATATAAATCTCTATTCAATTATAAATTATTGGTTTAAAAGAAATTAGATGTCATAATATGTGCCATCCTCATTGTAAAGGCGTTATTTTTGTTAATATGAGGTAAAAATACGTCACTTTAATTTTCTTGACTATAATAAGCACGTATGATTTCGATTGCTCGTGTCCTGTTCGAAAAGTTACTAAATATGGTATCATTGCTCTGAATTAGTGCATTGCTCGTTGAGCGCGTTTTCAGTTAGTGGCTATATAGTGCTGCAAATCAATCAATTCACAGTTTTACACTATACAAATAATAATGTTGTCAGAAACATGGAAATACATGCTGTAAATATTTTAGACCAGGTATTTTTTTCCGAATACCTCCATCGTTCGTGCCCGAACTGAAGATGTTCTCAAGCACTGGAGAATCGGGGTGGGGGTGGGGGTGGGGGTGGGGTATGGGTGTGTGTGTGTGTGTGGGGGGGATCATTTGCCACCACCACACACACACACACACACACGTACGCTTATACTAATATCAGGGTTTCTGCCAGGGGTAAAAAAAAATTACAGATTTTATTTTGTTTTTTAAAGTTAACCTTTTGACAATATTAACCCTTATCAGGCTGCATTGTATTAAGATTACTCGTGTCCTGTTCGAAAAGTTACTAAATATGGTATCATTGCTCTGAATTAGTGCATCGCTCGTTGAGCGCGTTTTCAGTTAGTGGCTATATAGTGCTGCAAATCAATCAATTCACAGTTTTACACAGATTACAAATAATAATGTTGTCAGAAAGATGGAAATACATGTAAAGATTTCAGACCAGGTAATTTTTTCCGAATATCTCTATCGTTTGTGCTCAAACTGAAGATGTTCTCAAGCACTGGAGAATCGGGGTGGGGGAGGGGGGGGTTGGGGTGGCGGGGGTAGGGAATAATTTGCCACCACACACACACACACACACACACACACACACACGTACGCTTATGGTAATATCAGGGATTCTGCCAGGGGGTAAAATGGGTATGGCGCCATATCCAATTTTTTTTTCCAGATTTTATTTTGTTTTTTAAAGTTAACCTTTTGAAAATATTAATTAATCTTATTATCACAGTATTATTTTCTTAACCCTAACCCTAAACTTAACACATTTTCTTTCTGTGGGAGGCCCCCGTACCCCCTGTTGACTGTGGTTGCATTCAATTCCATAGCGCCATATACAAAAAAATTATTTCTCGCAGAAACACTGCGTATGGGTCCTAGCTATTTACCTGTGTGTAATTCCACTCCAATTTGAGTCGGTATCCCGGAAGAATGTTTGGATGTTTGTTGACATTGTCAACAAATAACTGAGCTCCTGGCAGGAAGGGATCTTCCCAATCCGAATATTTCTTATACGGGAACAAGGCCAGGATGTTGAGGTCCTTAACAGGTCCACACAGAGTTGTCTGCACTTGGAGAACCAGCAGGAAAGTCAGTGGCTTGCGAACACACATCGCTTTGGTCAGATTCAAGCCTCTGGATCAATTAATACTAACAATAATGATAATAATTAAAATGAAGAAAAGAAGGAAGGGAATGTTTTAGTTAACGACACACTCAACAAAATATTAATTTGTTTAAATATTTTAAAAACAATGATGCATAGACAAAACTACATATATGTGGTTTTCTGATTTCTGTATTCCACGAGTGTATTTCCTGCAGGAAATACACGAGTGGAATACAGAAATCAGAAAACCACATATATGTAGTTTTGTATTTATTACATACCCTAAATTGGAATTGTTTTTCTAAATAATAGTTAAAAAATTGTAATACTGCTAGCTAATGACGGAGATTTCTCAATTTACACAACTAGATCAGCTGTGTTACTACGCGGACCGATGAACCACTAATTATTACACATAGGAATATAGTTCATTTAAACAATAAACAGAAATAAGAAAGAATGAGTGAAGGCTTACTTATAATAGTAATGATATTGTTTGAAATGCCTTTAAAGATAATGTAATAGCTAAAATTCAGGAACAATGCAATATTTAATTTGCTCGTAATACGTTACAAAACCAGAACGCCAGTTTAATCAACGAAGACAAATGTCAAGAATTGTACACTCAATGTCTGTGTCGTCATCGTTGTGTTTTCTTTTATTGATGTTCATGGAATTACTCGTTGCTGACAAGTTGAACTTTATATTAAACGTGCCTCCATAAATCATCGCTCCACTGAATAATCGGGTTGTCAGTTCATCCAAGTTTTCTACGCGAGGAGACGGTGCATACGACATAATTTTTGCTAAAGTCGACGACAGTCACTTTTAGCACCCTTGTTTTGGCTTCGTACACAATAAATATAGTATATTTTACCGTAATTTCACTTGAAATCCATATTACGTAAAAGGTACCATTTTGTAATCACAAGATTTTGTTCAAACACATTCAGGTGCATTAGTAATGTTAAAAAACATTCAATAGCAATTCTGGTGACAATTCAGCTTGATAACTGGACCCGTCAATCATAACTATATAATTACCGGAAGGTAGAGTTGCTTTGATTGTAGCACTTCCTTTTTTATCGATAGTAACGCTATCTGACTTCAAAAGAAAGAAAGAAAGAAAGAAAGAAATGTTTTATTTAACGATGCACTCAACACATTTTATTTACGGTTATATGGCATCAGACATATGGTTAAGGACCACACAGATTCTAAGAGGAAACCCGCTGTCGCTACTACATGGGCTACTCTTCCGATTAGCAGCAAGGGATCTTTTATTTGCGCTTCACACAGGCAGGATAGCACAAACCATGGCCTTTGTTGAACCAGTTATGGATCACTGGTCGGTGCAAGTGGTTTACACCTACCCAATGAGCCTTGCGGAGCACTCACTCAGGGTTTGGAGTCGGTATCTGGATTAAAAATCCCATGCCTCGACTGGGATCCGAACTTCAAAAGACGCCATGTTTGTTTGTCAACAATTTTGACAAGTGAAAATAGTTCTACGTTTTCGGTATATAATTTGCATACTAATGTAATTTGTATACTTATGTTCTAAATATTTGCACTTATGTCTCAAAATATGTGATTTATGTAATGGGCGTGCCCAATGCTATTCCTTAGTAGTGATATGATAAATATATATATATTTTTTCATAATTCTGGACAAAATATTAATTTTAAGTTTTAAAAGATGAAAGAAATAAAAAGTACCTTTTGTCAAATAATATTATATCATATCACAAAATTACCGTTGGATATGTTTTATTTATTGTGTACGAAGCCAAAACAAGGATCCAAAAAGTGACTGTCGTCGACCTTAATCGTGCATTAAAAGGTCGTTGGTGAGTAGTGTTCCCGTCTCTGATTTTGGTATCGCGCTCAAGAAATTGTAAATATTCGTCACAGTTTTTGACACACGAGGGAAATCGTACGATAAATATGACCCTTATTATGCTGAACCTCGTAGGTAATAAAACGTTATATGGCAAACAGAATTCTGAAAAAAAACCCCATGAATTATGACGTCAGTCGTCGTAAAACATGACTTATGACGTCACGCGTATGTAGAAATCGTCTAGCCCTCGGGTAGGACAGATTTATCTAGCGGCCCTAGGGTCAAACAGATTTTTCTAGTACCGTGCAAAGCTCGATAACCCTGTCCAGTGGAGAAGAATTATTGTGTACGAAGCCAAAACATTGAAAACAAGGGCGCGAAAAGTAACTATCGTCAACCTTATGAGGAATTGGTTAGGTGGCGTGACCAGGGTATCTGCCTGAGGGTAAAACAGATAAAATGCCATCACCCAAAAATATTATTTGGGTATGGCACCATACCCAATATTTTTTTGTTATTATTATTTTTTTTGCAGAATTTTTCTTTTAGTTGAGCTTTTGACGAAATTAATTAATATTATTATTAACTGTATGATTAATGTGATAATCCGGGGTTTTGGTGAAAAAGCAATCCGATTAAAATTAGCTCTACTGGTCTACCAGCAGATATAACAGCATTGCGTGGACTCCCATGTCCAGGTGACATTTCATCTATAAATAACAATTTAAATATCCACCAATTACACGTCGTCTTTTTAGCGTTATTCAGGAGCATACAGATTCTAAAAATATCGGGCGAGACTATGTTTGCAATAGGCGAACTTGTTGGTCTATTTCAATATTGAAAATAAAAAAATAAAAAAACCCAGGGGTAAAAGTGCAGTAATAAACTTTGGATTGTATACTAGTATGAACTGATTTTATGGCTATACCATCACGTTTTGGGTTGGGTTTTTTCGTCTTGAAACGAATTTTATTAATTTTTTTATATTGAAATTAGTTTCCGGCATACTTCGTATACCCTCGGCATAAAGGCGAATCTTTTCAAATGATTTTGCAAGTAAGGTTTTAATTGGGCGAATGAAAGGTCAACTGGACACGAGCTCAAACGGGCTGCTGTTAGATCCACATGTAATAGTGGAGTTAATTTTAATTAGATTGGTAAAAAAGCATCAACATTTAATTTTATTTATAATTCTCAGACACTATTTTGCCGAATATGTACAAATGACAGCAATGGGCACCAAAGAATTTGTATCACAGATGGCAGGAAAACGCGCCGGGGGGAGAGGGGCAAATTATTTCTGCGGGAGGCAGGCACATTTTTGCCCGAATTAAACAAAAGTGTCCGAATCTGGATTACAATGTCTATTCCTATAAATACCATTGAATTCCCAAAACTGCGATACGATATTTACGGAAATACTATACTACTTGTTTCAACTACGATACGTGAAACAAAATAGATTGCAATCAGTTAACTTGAAAAATCAAAAACTTGGACGTAAAACAAATCCATTCTTATAACAAAAGTGAAGCACTCTCCAGTAATCAGGAACAGGAAAGAGTGCAACGTTTCTATCTGCGTTCAGGCGCATGCGTTTGCAAAAAGTATCGTACAGCGCAAGTGTGGTTCGTCATTTTCTATTTATGAGGCCACAACATGCAAAAATAGATATATTTCTTAACTATGCACAGTTGACGAACACTTTTTAAAATATTTTTTAAAAGGAAAAATCCAGTTTGTCAAGCGTTCTGGTCGGGTCCACGTTTTACCAACACCCATCGCTAACACTGTATGCCAATTATACTGATAGGCATTACGTTCATACCAATGAATAGTTTGTAAAATATTTTTTAAATGAATTGATTCAAATTAATTCTTTAAAATTGATATGAATGGATTATGAATATTATTCACTACAGTAGTGGCACACAAATGTAAAATACCTTCTGCAGATCGAATATAATAATTGAAAACAAATTCTAACAACGGGGCTTAAAAATAATAATAATTAAAAAAATATATTTGGCCTTGTTGACCTTGCATGTGTGTGACACGCACCAACTGTTTATTCATCTTCCTCCATTTTAAGTCAATTTCTACCAGCAACGTGGATCCGATATCATCAATTTTAAGGAATAAACAAAAAACGACAGTAAAATGAATGGTTTTAGAGGTTTGTAAAGTTTTGTATTTAGATACTTATTTGTCTGAACTATAGTGCTAATGAAATGTTATAGAACTGTGAAAACCTCACAACTGAACGACAAGCAGACGACAACAAATCGGATGTTGACTGTGCAATTCGTGCACCAGAAAACAAACTGAATCGAGTTGGAAGTATAACGCAGTTAGGGACGTTGACGATATTTCTGCCAAACAGTTATATTATAGAATTGCAAACGAATCCCCACGCATTTTTACATGGAATACAACTAATATTGTGAGTAGAATGATGAAAATGCACGATGAAAAGTGTTCAGGCCAGCTGATTGCAGCTGCCACAACCGAACTCATGGGCTTGTGTTGGGGGCCACCATCGACTGCGGATGCCTTCTAAAACCTGAAATCCGTAGCGCCATACTCAAACAAAAAAACAAATCTGACAGAAAGCCTAGTTACCGACACTTTTATAGTATTTAGAAATGTGTGACGTTAAAGCAATATTAGAAAAAGGAAATACGCAAAAGTCAACTCGGTACAATAAAAACATACCAACCTGTAAACAGCGTAACTTAGCGCTCGGTCACTGACCCTTGTCAAGGTCGTATCCACAACGAGGCTATATGAGCAGAGTCGAGAAGACTCCATAAAGGGGCTGTCACACGAGCATACACTGTTGCATGCAATTTGTGAGAAACAACTGTTGATGTGACGAAATTTTATTTGTTTATTAAAATAATAATGATAGAAATGTCGAATGACTAAATCGGGCCCAATTCGGGACTGAATTGTCAATAGAAAGTTTAAAGGCCAAGTAGCCTAGTACTTACGCAGGGCCGTAGCTGGGGGGTGGCCGGGGGGGGGGGGGGGGGGGGGGGGGGGGGGGGGGCACTCTCCCTAATAATTTTGGCTTTTTCTTTTATCTTTTTTTTGGATAACTTTTGCATCTCGACTGAATGTAAAAGTTGTAGCGAGACTAACTGATCGAGATTAACGGCGAGAGTTACAGTAACGGAACGGGCAAATAACCTTTGGATCATGCCTCCGGACCCCTCCAAATACCTCGCGCCTTCGGTACTCGTTTCTTTGCCCCCCCCCCCCCCCCCCTCCCAATAATGTTCACCATGTTACGGGCTTGTTACGAGTAATTTCCGTGCCAATCTCCGTTGCAAATGACGTCAGTGCTGCTGTTCTCATTGTTTTGTGTGTGTGTGTGTGTGTGTGTGTGTGTGTGTGTGTGTGTGATAGTTGGAACTATCCATATTCCATAAATTTTCATGGCCGTGATAAAGTTCTATCATATAAAATGTCAGTGCCGCGGTCAAACCTTTGGCTGCGATTTTGCATATTTGTAACTTTCTGATTGGTCAGTTATCCCCTGTCGCCTGCAACATCGCATGGAAACGGAACAAGTTCTATTCCCGGCAACATTCGAGCAACATTGACGATACGTATTGCACGTCAACAAAATCGCGCGCGATTTGTGTTCACATGAGGAAAAATTGTTGCATGCGACTTTTGTATGCAACAATGTATGCTCGCATGACGCCACCTTAATTCTTATCGATTCTGCCCACATAACCTCGTTTTGAATACGACCTTGACAAGGGCGAGTGACCGGGCGCTGAGTTACGAATACCTCTTATTATTTGTTACTGACATCATTCTAATTAAAAAACTGGTCTATCAACCTTGACCTCGGTTAAAAAAGATGCAGACAACGCTGTTTACAGGTCGGTATGTTTTTATTTTACCGAGTTGACTTTTGCGTATACTATTTCCTTTTATAATATTGTTTTAACCACAAGTATTTCTAAATACTAAAAGTGTCGGTCACCAGGGTTTTTGCCAGAAAGACATTTTTGAGTATGGCGCAACGGAATTACAGTAGTAATTTCGATTGAGATTCAAAACTTCTACTGGCGTCGTTTGAATCTCGACGGCGAGTAAATAAATCAGCACTGGACATTTTACAGCCAACAGCCTCTGCTACACCACCCCACCCCTACATCTCTCCCCTGAATTTCAATCCTTTCCTTCTTTCACACTTTCCCTTGACGCAGTACAACCTGACAGACATAACAAAAAAATAAATGATCTTTCCAGACGACTTGACAAAATAAAACGATGTTAACTAGTCTAGTGGCTAGAAAAGGCCATCTGTATGCACTTTTGGAAAGAAGTATGTAATTTTGTACACACATACAATATTATGTCATTAGAATGATTAATGGAACCACTTCGACAGGTCCCCAGAGGCGAACCTTGAGGGTAGTAAAGTGTGGACCACTAGTTGGGTATTAATCTCAAATGTGTGCAAAATTTCACTAGCTGTCACGGGGATTCTATAATACCCGTAACTGAATAAAACACGATTATCAAAATATCTCTCCTAACTGTATATCTATTAGATCTCTCTGTAACAGGCTGTTAAACCCTAGTATGGCTCGTCTCTAGGTAAGATCAGAGATACGATCTTATATAAAGTATATATTATAATAGGACGTTTAGCTCACTAGAAACACAACAAAACACAATACACTTTGGAATCTGTATTATCCTACGCTGACAAATGTACAGCCGTAGTAGTTAATTAATAACAGCAATAATAACAACCCAGAACTGATCACTTAATTAGTTAATCTCTAGGTGTCTAGTTACACAATATGCGAATCACTTCACCGTTACACCACACCCACACGTGTGATAATTGAGAAACGCTTCCAGGAGAAGTTAATTAATAAAGGAATTACAACACCATTCCTAACTGGTTAATTTTTAAGTAACCCTTACTACTCGTTCAGTAACGTGTGATAATTTAGGAACGCTTCCAGGGGAACTTAATTAATAAAGGAATTACAGCTCTATTCCTAACGGGTTAATTTTTAATTACCCCTAACTACTCATTCAGTAACCTTGTAACACAGAATTAATACTGGTACCGATCACAATAAAGACAATAACCTACAGTGTACCTAGGTCGTCTAGGATAACTGGCTAAGCTTTATATTACCAAATACTCATATAATGTTAGAACAAGAAGTCTACGATTTACTTCGTCAGATGACCGAAGACACTGTCTAAAGAATATTGGTATAATACAGTATTAAAATATTTAAAGTCACATCAATCACATCAAGGTTATACACAGAGCAGAAAATATATAATTACCTAAGTCCCGTCTGAACTAATGTATTTCGTTCAGTGGACGACGTGCGTGATCCCCTGGAGCCTTCCTAATTCGTTCTCCTCGATATCTCTAAAACACTAGCTATTTATTATAAATCAGGATTTTGCCTGGGGGTACAAGGCGGTACCTCACGTATCATCTCATATTCCAACTCTACTAGAGTCGGTATATTTCTCTCTGATCGTCAGACTTACTGATGCCATCGTCGCCAAATCACGGTCGTCGAAACCGCACTCGGAGAGGTATTACGTAACTACTCGCCACATGGCCTCCACAGCTGGACTAAGTGCATATTGGAATGCCCGATCGCGCGAAATATTACGTAACAAGTTGCCCACCTGGGCTACGGGCAATGAAACTGCACACGGCCCTCTAACACAATTAAAATCGCCACAGGCGAAACAAATTTAAGAGCATGTACCGTCACACTAGCCTATATAGACAGATAGGGTGATTGGTTGGTTAAATCTATTTTCAATTAATGTTAAAGCACTCTGTCAGTTTCCTGACAGTGGTTAGTGTTAGTAGGAGAGAGAGAAAACCCGCTGTCATAGGCGAATCCAGGGGCTGGGGGGGGGGGGGGGGGCGCATGGTTCGTACTCCCACCCTAATCATGACAGATATGCACTTTTGTAGTTTTGCTAGGTTATATTTTACTCTCAGATTTCAGGGTATCGTATCTGCGGCACTTTCATTTCAAATTTTTTCTGGGAAAGTCATTCAACCCATCAAACAGAAGCGTGCGCCTTCGGCGCACATATTCGGATTTCGACATCACATCTGCGCCCCCCCCCCCCCCCACCTCCCCTCACCCACCCTTACAGAACAATCTGGAGCCGCCCCTTGCTGTTGCCACATAGGCTACTCTTGTACGATAGCCAGCAAGGTATATTTTATATACGCTTCCCACAGACAGGATAGCACAAATCCTGACCTTTGTTGAACCAGTTATGGAACACTGGTCGGTGCAAGTGGGTTACACCTAGCCATTGAGCCTTGCGGAGCACTCGCTCAGGGTTTGGCGTCGGTATCTGGATTGAAAGTACCATGCCTTGACTAGGATACGAACCCAGTACCTACCAGTCTGGAGACCGATGGCTTAACCACTGCGCTACCGAGACCGGTCGGATATAGGTGACAGGCAGTCACTAATATACTCGCAGGCAGGCTAGGCAGGCATTTTCGTTATACTGATTGATATTATCCATGTAATGCATATGGGGGGGGGGGGGAGATGTAGGGGGTGGGGTGGTGTAGTAGAGGCTGTTGGGTGTAATCCATGTATTTTTCAAAAACTAAGTTTCAGTTACATTTTGAATTATACATGTCAATATTTTTTTATTTGCATTATTGGTGTTTATATGCATTTATAGCAGAAGGGGGAGATGTAGGGGTGGTGTAGCAGAGGCTGTTGGGTGTAACCCATGTATTTTTCAAAAACTAAGTTTCAGTTACATTTTGAATTATACCTGCTAATATTTTTTTATTTGCATTATTGGTATTTATATGCATTTATAGCTAAGGGGGAGATGTAGGGGGTGGGGTGGTGTAGCAGAGGCTGTTGGGTGTAGCCCATGTATTTTTCAAAAACTAAGTTTCAGTTACATTTTGATACATGTATTATACATCTTAATTTTTTTTATTTGCATTATTGGTGTTTATATGCATTTATAGCAATGGGGGGGGGGGGGGGGGACCGGCCTCGGTGGCGCAGTGGTTAAGCCATCGGACTACAGGCTGGTAGGTACAGGGTTCGCAGCCCGGTACCGGCTCCAACCCAGAGCGAGTTCTTAAGGGCTCAATGGGTAGGTGTAAGGCCACTACACCCTCTTCTCTCTCACTAACGACTAACCAACTAACAACTAACCCACTGTCCTGGACAGACAGCCCAGATAGCTGAGGTATGTGCCCAGGACAGCGTGCTTGAACCTTAATTGGATATAAGCACGAAAATAAGTTCAAAATCAAATCAAATGGGGGGGGGATGTAGGAGGTGGGGTGGTGTAGCAGTGGCTGTTGGGTGTAACCCATGTATTTTTAAAAACTAAGTTTCAGTTACATTTTGATACATGTATTATACATGTTAATATTTTTATTTGTATTATTGGTGTCTGATAATATATATTTCTTGGTCCCATGAAAAACACATTTTTAGCTTTGTTCATATTTATGCGCGTGTGCACACACACACACAGTATAATATATAAAAATGTAATAAAAGTGTGTGCTTTTAATTGTATATATTTTCACTATGTGATAGTCCAACTACTAATAAATAACTATATATATATTTTTTTGTTTTTTTCCAGTTATTTATATAAATTTATTTAATGTTTAGAATTAATGCAAAGTGACTCATATAAGATGCAAGTCAAAACATACAATTTCACTAGAAAAAATGGACCGCCAATATAGGTGGAATGTACACAATAATAATAACAATCTTTAAAACAGACAATAGGATGATATTCAGCCATTTAAAAAAAATGGAGTCACTTTGAACGTCAGAAGGATTAAAAGCTTCGAAATTTACTAATCTTGACATTGTCAGATATGTAAAAAAAAACGATCATATTGGAGGAACATATATTTGCCGACAAAAGGTGTTTGGATTTTTACGAACGTTCGATATTAGTGTCAGAATCCGTCCTGTAAAATTTCCAGTGCTGATTTATTTACCTCGCCGTCGAGATTCAAACGACGCCAGTAGAAGTTTTGAATCTCAATCGAGATTACCACAGTAGATGGTGGTCCCCAACACAAGCGTATGAGACAGGGAGCTGGGGGTGGAGGCAACTGCAAAATCGGGCAAAAACATTAGAGAATATCGAGCAAAATCAGCTGCTCTGAACACTTTGCACCATGTGTTTTCATCATTCTACTCACGATATTAGTTGTATTCCATGTCATAATGCGTGGCAGTTCGTTTGCAATCCTATAGGCCTAATATAGATTTGTAACTGTTTGGCAGAAATGTTTATAGGTATAAACGTTGTAATCCAGATTCGGGCACTTTTGTTTAATTCGGGCAAAAATCTGCCTGCCTCCAATAGAAATGATTTACCCCCCCCCCCCCCCTATGCGTTTTCCAGCCATTTGTATTACAAATTATTTGGTGCCCATTGCTGTCATTTGTACATATTCAGAAAAATAGTGTCTGAGAATGATATTGAATAAAATTAAATGTGGATGTTTTTTCATAAAACACTCGAATCATCACATTAATCATACAGTTAATGATAATATTAATAATTTTGTCAAAAGGTCAACTAAAAAAAATAACATATGCAAAAAAAAAATAAAAAAATAATAATATGTATGGTGCCATATCTAAATAATATTTTATCCGTTTTACCCTCAGGCACGTCACATAACCAATTCGTCTTAAGGTTGACGACGGTCACTTTTCGCGGGTGTTTGTAAAACGCGGACCGGAACGGAACGGAACGGAATCAGGTAGCTAATTCACAATGGGCTTTATTTATTATTATTATTTATTATTTTGTATTATTATTATTATTATTATTATTATTTTATTATTATTTTTTGGGGGGGGGGGGGGGGGTTGTTGCGATTTTTAAAAATAGTTTTTGAATACGATTTATGTACGTTTTCAGATGAAGCAAAAAATATCCCATATCGACTACTTTTGCTGCTGCTGATACTGATGCTACTACTTCTGAAAACACTCCTACTACTGCTGCTGCTACTACTACTACTACTACTACTACTACTACTACTACTACTACTACTACTACTACTTTTTTTCAGTTTATGATATATCATTTATTTTATCTTACATTACTTTACTTTTATTTTATTTTATTTTATTTCAATTTTATTTCCTTTTTTTTTTTTTTAAACATTTTGCCCCCAGGAAAACATTGGGTGATTTAGAGTTAGGGAGCCCTAATTCATTGCCCCTTTTTATGTTCATATTATAAAAAGAGAAAAAAAGAGAGGATTGTAAATTGTTTTATCCCTACAAATATCCCAAACAGAGTAGAAAACACACCAACGCCGCTCCACCCCCAAACACGTACTACACGCACACTATTGGGCCGTATAACATGTCAGTAGTACCAGGGTCACTTGTGCCCCAAAATATGCAAATGAGCTAGGTCACCTGGGCGTAGCCTCTTCTGATTGGATGTCCTCTAAGCGTGGGGGTTCAGTACATTGACCTCTGGGTCATGCAGCTGTCTGACCTTTAAGCGTGGAGACGCTACTTTAACGGGGTTAATAGCTTTGGCAGCTGTTGGTGTCCTTTGATGTATAGGAAACAGATGGTGAGGAAGTCGTTAATGACGGATCAGAAGAAAAAGTAACGTCGGTTTAAGGACTGTGTTAACTGTCGGGGGTCTATACAGGAAACAGATGGTAAGGAAGCTGTTCATGACGGATCAGATGGCAAGATAGCGTGGGGTGAATGGCTTTGGCAGTTGACGAACATCCGGGGAAAATTCCACGGCGTAGAGAACCGTAACTGGGTTAAGGGGTTTGGCAGATGGCGAACATCCGGGGGGGGGGGGGGGGGGGGGGGGGGGGGGGGGGGGGGGGGGGGGGGCGTTGGATTCATACCAGAGCGTGCCCAGACACGTCTTAACCTCGAGATAGCGTGGGTACGCTATGGATGGCGTGGGGTGTGACGTCACAAGAAATGCCCGAGACATTGCTGTACCCCACATATGATCGGCCTCATTGGTGTAGTGGTTAAATCCTCATCATCAGTATCATCACCATCGGTATCGTCGTCGTCTAGTTCGTCCAAATATTCGCTGATCCAGGAATGATACTGATTTAATTTAGAACGAATCTGAGGTCTCAGATCTCTGTCGTGATTCACAGACTGTAGAATTTTCCTCGTGTTAGGGCCTTTGTCAAAGTAATGTATATAGGTCAGGAAGCGAGATTACGTGTCTTTAAATAACTTCAATTGTAAAGTCTTCATGTTTCTTTCGATGACATCTTGGGACATGTTTTTTTCTTCGTAGTGTTTCCTCTTGCTTTCAAGATAGTCACGATTGATGTCGAATTCACGCTCGATCATCAGACGTACACCTTTGTTTTCCAGATCGGACGACGGCTCTTCTTCATTTCCCTCCTCGCATGTTTTAAATCGCAGATGTCGCTGCAAGTCACTCCCGTCTTTAAAGACCAGACCACGCATATAGGGCTCTACCTCATCTTCTTCTTCGTCGTCGTCTCATTCGTAGGCGGGTATGCCTGGTAGTTTTCTTTTGAATGCGTTCCTTTGCATGATTTGCACATAGAGCTCTTTCTCTGACGGTGGTTGAAACTCTTCTGAGACATTCGCCATTACGTTCGTGCTTTTATACCATTCGGACGGCCCTGTCTCTAAACCATTACGTCGAAGTCTCCAATGTTCGGGCGTGGTCGGTTTCAAGTTCACCAAGAGATGTCCGTAGAGCCTGTGGGTACCTTCCTCAAACCGTTGCATCAAATGACGAGTATTTCCAGGATATATCTGCTGTGCCAAGTTTAGGACTTGTTGCTTGTCGATGGGGTTGTTGAACAGTGCCAAGTAATGACAGTTTCCTCTTTGTGTTAGGTCCTTGCTGTTATAGAGGTTCTGATTGATAGTAATCACCGAGAGGTTTCTGTGATGACTTCCTTCCGTGAACAGGTCGGTGATGCGAGGGTCTTTTCCAGCTGTAGACATCAGGTCGTCCAACACGATGAGATTTCTGACTTTGGTATCCAAATAACAATCCTTGTCCAAATTCTCGGGCATTCCTTGAACAAATTTCACTCGAACGGTTGCCTCAATGATGTCGTAGAGGGGTTACCATCGTTTGTAGAGCCAGATGGTGCGTTGAGGCGATGGGAAGATCTTACCATCCCTCAGCAGTTTGGGCCCCGACATGATCATGTGGAATAAATGTAACAATCTTAGGGGCTGCTGCTGCTGCTGCTGCTGAGAAGGTTTATTTTTAGATTCCAAGAGTCCATGTTTATTTTGTACATGCCGAGTTAGGTCGTGGGCTGAAACATATTTTTTTTTTCGCAAACGTTGGCTTTGAGGGTGTAATTTTAATATGTTGAGATTATATGGTGCCACAAATTGGGAGATATATTTTGCTGCCAAGAAAAATAAAAATAAGTGCCATAACTGTTGACTTTTATAATAACACAAGGAATATGCACACTTTAACAGGAATTCGTGGCATTTTCAAACAAAAAAGTAAGAAAAACTAAGTATTTTGAAGAAAAAGTAGGAAAAATAGGACAAAGACCAAAAAGTACCAAAAAGTAGGATCGATGGACAGCCTATAAAATATTTGCCAATTAAGCCAGTACAGTACAGTGTTTAAATAAATTATAAACTCATGTGTTGTGACAACTGTTGGGAATCAAACTTGAAGCTTCTGGCCACCACAACCCAATCTCCCCCCCCCCCCCCCCCCCCCCAGTAGTTATCCTACTGTCAGCACAAAATGTACTCACAAACATTTATCTGTTCTAGAGGCATAGGCAAATAAAAAATAGTACCAAATATTATAAGACAACCCATGCCTACAAAACAATAATAATTATAGAATTTTTTTTTTTTATTAAAAAAATGTATGAAAAAAAAAGATTTATTTTTATTTTTATATATTACACCATTTTAACATGAAACTAAACCACAGATTGCAGTTCGCACAATTTTTTAAATATTATGAGAATACTTCCCAACATTTTCTTTTTTTCTCAAAGAGAGGGTCTTTACATATTAATCGCCATGCAGTCTAGTACCGGTAAATATATTTATTCAGAAACTTGTACACTCAACTGAGCAATTAAGGATTACTATTTGATGGGTGGAGTCAAACTGAATCCCAAGTCTTGCAAGTCTAAATTACTCCTTAGCAGCAATATGTCAAACACAAAAACAATGAATAAAAACAAAATCAGTGTGACTAAACAAAGTATAAAATTAAAAGTATAGCAGTACAATGTACATTAAGAAAAGTAGTAAATAATGTATTTAATTTTGACACTGTTATTTGATTTCTATTAGAAAGTTGCATAAAGTTACATATAAGATGACATGTGGATGAAGAACAATGCCCATGCTTTGCTAAAATTTGGGGTATAAAATTATGAAAAACTAAATTACTGTCTCTGAAAGAAAATCATATTTAGGGTAGGTAATAAAAACAAAACAGATGTGAGTGCCTCATCTAAGTGGTTATAGGTTTGAAATGTTTTGAAATTAGGGTTAGGACATTACCTTTCAAGCACATGACCAATTGTAAACAGCTGTTCTTTTACTATCATTTATCTAAACATTAAAAACATATCCATTAATTTCCAAGATTTTAGGGCACATAATTTTAACCTCGGTACCCTCTGGCAGAAACCATTAAGTGGAAAATTCTCTGTTGGATCCAAATTTATTATTTTTACAGACTCACTTTCGTGTCTCCAAACTTTACGCAATATGAAGCTGGACCATCCCTTAATTGGGATGGTAATATGAAAGTGTGTCTTTTGATCCATTGCCAATAAACATATTGTCTTTTGTTGGGTGCTCTAGCCATATTGACATCAGGGGTAATGAAAAGGCAGATTCAGCTGCCAAGTCTGCTTTGGATTTGCCTCGTCCCAGTGTTGGTGTGCCGTATATTGATTTTGAACATAGTATTAACCCATTTATCTTTTTAACTTGGCAACATGCTTGGAATGGTGCGGTTGTGAAAAGGCTTCATTCTGTCAAGCTAGTTCTGGGAGAGTGGCAGTCTTCCTATAGACAGTGCAGGAAGGATGAAATAGTCTTATGTCATGCTGGCATCGGTCATGCATACATGACTCATTCATTTATCTTGAAGACTGTTCCTCAACCTCAGTGTGAGTACTGTCAGGGTACTCTGACGGTACGCCACATTTTGGTTGAGTGCAATCACCTGAAGGTGTGTGTGTGTGTGTGTGTGTGTGTGTGTGTGTGTGTGTGTGTGTGTGTGTGTGTGTGTGTGTGTGTGTGTGTGTGTGTGTGTTGGAGTTTTAGCCACGTATGTGAGTATTGTCGTGTATGGGATTTCATTTGGTGGTATTCATCCTGAAATATATCTGCATACATTATATTAATTTATGTAATATCGTAAAAGATGAAACGCACTTGACATATCATTATCAGTTCACTTGTTTTCCAGGAGCTTAATAGAGAAGACGTGTTCTTGCATTAAGCATCATTTTAATAACTAAAACAGCCTGCTATATGTTATTCAAATATTTCATTTTAATAATTATTAGTGTAAAGTGTTGTTACGAATTATTTCTTTTTGTTTCTCAGATGTTGTTTGATTAGAGTGGGTGTTGTTAACCAACTATTACTGTATTTGTTTTCCCAACTGTTTTCGGATTTTTTTTAGCGTTAGTTATTTATAAAGACTATATATATTTTTCTCAATTGTTGGTTGATTAGTGTGGGTGTTGTTGACCAGCTATTATCGTATTACTTTCACAGCAATTTGCTAGTTTGATAAACGACTATTTCTTTCGGGTTTTTTTCAGTTGTTGTTCGATTTGTGTGGATATTGTTAACCAACCACTACTGTAGTGTTAGTGTGGTTGTTGATAAACGATTTTCTTTTTTCTGATTTTGTGGTTGATTAGTGTGGGTGTTCTTGAAAAACTATTACTGTATTTTTTTCACAATTGTTTGCTAGTGTAAAGTGGTGAAGATAAACGACTATTTTTTGTGTTTCTCAATTGCTGGTTGGTTAGAGTGTTTTAGTGTTTAAAAAATCTTTGTTATTTTAGCAACTCTTTGTTAAAGAATGCAAGGCGTGATTACCTATTTATTTCATTTGTAATAATTATGGTACAAATAGTGTGAGGTGCGTTGTTGACCTTCTATTTCTATAATTCACAACTATTACCTAAATAGTGTGAGGTAGCCAATTATTTCTTCTTTATTCACAAATACTTTCAATTGTGAGGTCATATTAGCCATTTCACTTATAACAATCGTTGTTAAATAGTGGTATGCAACTACTTTGTTTCACAATTAACAGTTAAACAGTTCGAGGTGTTGTTAACCCAGTATTTCTGTTTAAGAAATCTTTGTTCTCACTAATTATATTTTATTGCTTTAAAAATAGTGTGAGGAGTTTTTAATAATTATTTGTTATCCAGTGTGAAACATCGTCAACCATCTAATCTTTTAACTTTTCACACCTGTTGGCTAAATAGTGTGAGGTGTTTCCAAACCGTTGGTTAAATGGTGTATGGTGTTGCTAACCATTTTTTGTTGTTGTGAATGTTGAAAAAGTGTCGGCTAAACTGTATTGTGTTGTTGTAACCAACTATTTGTGTGGTTTGTTTTAGCAGCGGTTGCAGTGCAAGGTGTGGTTAACCAATTGCATTTCAATATTTGTTATCTAAACAGAGTTCTGTGATATTATTAAGCTTATTTTTGCGGTTTTAACTGTTTAGTAAAGACATATAGTGGTGTTTTGTTAAACGGTTGTAGGCTATATTTTCACAGTAATTGTTTGATAAATTGTGTATTAAAGTATTGTCAAATATGAGACCTTTGGACGAAGAGACGCATAAGACATGGCTGTTGATTCTAAAACATGATTTTAAAACACCAATGAAAGATAGAACACCGAAACAGAAAAATGCTATTATTCTGTTTTGTAGGTACAAGGAAGATTTAGCTTTGGGCACTGATAGCAAAGGCCAAGAACATATTTATTATCAGGACAAGAAGGTTCTAGCCAAGAATAACTTGAACAAATTAGCGAATTTTTTTTTAAAGAAATCAAAAGGTTCCTGTACTAGGACTTTAATTCATGACATGAAACATACATACACTGGCATCAGCGAAAAAAAGATCAGACACATTTTACAAGATGACAAGACACACACACACACGTGTAAACGCACGTTTTTTAAACAGGGCCCCCTTACAAACTATAAGGGCAGATACAGTTTTTGAAAGAGTGCAAATGGACTTGATAGACATGCGGCGTGAAACTGTGCATTCAAAAGGGTCAGACTACAGATACATACTGACATTCATTGATGTGTTTTCTCGCTTTGTATTTCTACAACCCTTGGAAAATAAAAGTGTTGCCTGTGTACAGCAAGCAATTAAAAGCATTTGCACACAGCATGGATACCCCGAAATTATTCAGTGTGATAATGGGCCAGAGTTTCGAGGGACATTACCCACGTTTCTGGCTAAGAAGGGGGTCACAATTATCAACAGTCGCCCTTATTATCCTCAGTCCCAGGGCAAGGTGGAGCGAGTAAATAGATCCATCAAACAGAAAATCAGATATGACATGTTGAAAAAGGGTAGACGAGGTTACAATTGGGTGACAAATCTGACATACATCGCTGAGGCAATCAACAGTCAGTCAAAAGAGGTTTTGAGTTACCAAAGTCCTTTCAGCGTGTATTTTGGCAGAGGAAAACATGTTCAATTGGCGGACGAAGTGCGAAATAAAGCAAACGTGGCTTCTGACAAATGTGCTGCACAAATGAAGCATATTTTCAAAGAAGTTTGCGTGTTCCATCTATGAAAAAGGTGAAAGGGTGCTCCTTAAGTACCCTACTTCAAAATTACGAGTACCTATAAAACGCACAGTTATCTTGGCGAAAATTCTGAGAAGAAATAAGTCGTATTCTAGGTACAAAGTTGTCTTCAAAGATCCAAACCAACAGGTTATAAAGCAGTGGGTCTCTGTTGAATTTATAACCAGCCTTACACAGAGGAAGAAAAAACAAGACAGCAAATTTCTAAAATTAGGTTTAAAGATATTCGAAGAAAGCAGCTTCATCGCAGGAAATTCTACATTCCTCTGGTGATTGAGACTAGTGCAGACAGACAATCGGAAGAAGATATTCCTGTACTTGAAAGCCTCCCTGAGATTAGCCATGAAAGACTATTTAACAACCAAAGAGATGTCATTGTAAAGGATCCTATTGCATATGGGAATTGCCAATTCGATGCCGCTGCAGACCAATTGCAAAGAATTGGTATTCACAGAACGGGAGATCAGATACGGGCAGTGGCAGTTGAGCATATTGAGCATAATGGGGAATAGTATGAAGAATTTCTGGGTGAAAAATCGGTTCACCAATATGTGCAGAGAATGCAACAGAAAACCACGTTTGGTGATCATTTTACTCTGTTGGCTCTCTCCAGAGAATTCAACTGCCAGTTCCTGGTTGTAAGTTCTCAGGGCGATGAATATACAAGAATAATATCCAACAGTGGACATTTTGATCCAGAGATACCTCTGCTCACTTTAGGATATTACCCCGAAGAAAGTGGCGAGCATTACGTAAGCATTACTTTACAATGTTCTGTCACAAACTTTCTGCAACGCCTATCCGCAGTTGATAGCCAGACGCCCGAACACACTCATACAGAATCCACTGATAACGATGAAGCAGAGGATGTAAATAACCAGTTACTAAGTGAGCAAAGTTGTCACAATCCACGTAGATGTCTGTTACAAAACAAGACCACTGGAAGCAATGTGACAGATGCACACTTGGCACAAACTACAAGTGATAATAACCACCCACCAGATGTGCCTCGAAGTCAAGACGAGAGTGGTCCTTTGCTTCCAAGTCTTTTCCGTGACAAAATTATTCGCCAATGTGTGGCCTTATGTCCGGATTCAATTTACCGATTAAACAATGTTTCTCTCTTTTTTTTAGAAGAGTAACATCTTCCATTGGTTTACCAGAGGTGTATATAGATCCAGCTTTGATGCCAAATCCACCAATGGGCATTAGTGTACTAAGAATAATAAGACACATTGACAGAGGCAGTGGTATCATTACAGAAATCAGACGGATAATTGGAGATGGAAGTTGAGCAAATGCTTGGTTAACGATATGGGAAAAGGATAACAGCTGGTATGAGATACGGCGAATCTATTGGCGACGTCGATAGAAAACAATATTAATAGTCACATGTCTGCATGGAACGCATGCTAGGATAAAACGATCCAAAAAATGACAGACTATCACACATTTAATACGTACATACCTACGCATCAAATAAGCACAGTCACTTTATGATCAGAACAGATTCTGACTAGTACAATGTCTATGTAAGCACTAGTATTGCAGTCAATACCGTTATGTTCAGTTACCCGATTTTGTCAGTGTTTATATACATGCATACATACAATACATACATACATACATACATTCACACACATATATACATACATATATACATACATACATACATACATACATACATACATACATACATTTTTGAGGCCAGAAAGGATTTAATTATCCCCTGCGCCAGTGCGTTAATATCTATGTATGTAATAGTCAACCTCGACATACATACAATATATAGATATTCATACATCAATACATACTAGCCAGTGCCAGATCTGCCCACTGTTTCATGCACGTAAGCGGGATCGACCGCGTAGATTGTAGGCCCTATGCATATCGTTGAGTTAAAGACACTTCCTTTTTATGGAAGCTTCGATAGCTCAGAGCGTATCGTGGTTAGTCTTGCAATTTGCGGGCGAATCGGTGCCACAGGTTCGAGTCACAGCAACGGCATGGAACCATTTTTGAGGCCAGAAAGGATTTAATTATCCCCTGCGCCAGTGCGTTAATATCTATGTATGTAATAGTCAACCTCGACATACATACAATATATAGATATTCATACATCAATACATACTAGCCAGTGCCAGGTCTGCCCACTGTTTCATGCACGTTAGCGGGATCGACCGCGTAGATTGTAGGCCCCATGCATATGGTTGAGTTAAAGACACTTCCTTTTTATGGAAGCTTCGATAGCTCAGAGCGTATCGTGGTTAGTCTTGCAATTTGCGGGCGAATCGGTGCCACAGGTTCGAGTCCCAGCAACGGCATAAGACAATTTTTGAGGCCAGAAAGGATTTAATTATCCCCTGCGCCAGTGCGTTAATATCTATGTATGTAATAGTCAACCTCGACATACATACAATATATAGATATTCATACATCAATACATACATACATACATACATACATACATACATACATACCATTGTAGTTTCACAATACCTTTATATTCAGTTACCCGATTTTGTCAAAACAATTATATACATACAGCAGGGTTGCAAATTAGTACGAAAACCATAAGGTCGCTAGCAGGGCTAATTGAAGAAACCTGTTATTGTCCTTTCTCAAATTTAACTAGCCCTTCAGTTATCACATTGCAATTTAACTGCACAGGCAAATTCAAAACTAGAATGTTCTTTGTTGAATAATAGTCATGCGTTCATTGTATATAATCCGTTTCCTTCAAAAGGAAACCAATGACTTGGTATGTAACTTCATAATGAATTAACTTAAAATTTATATAAAAAAAACATGCTATTGAGTTTTAAACCCACAACAACTGAAACAACAATTTTTGAAGAAAGAAATCCACCATGAATAAAAATGTTTCTTTACAAATTATACATATTAAATCTCATTCAAGGTATTCAGCTTGACTTGCATTATCTCTGATGTAATAAAAATGCAGTACAAAGACAGTAAAGATAGAATTGCACATGCTTTAGTATATATACTAGTCTGGGGTGGGAGTCATCTTTGTGGCGATGCAAGATGGGGTAACATTTCCAGTAAAGGATTTTCTTGGGAGTGGCTGTCCTCCTATAGACGAAGCACGGACAGATACATTTAATTAGAATATTGTAAATGCTACAATAATAGGCCACTAATGAAAAACATATCAAGAGAAAAAGAAATGTGTGACAACAAAAACATTTTACCAAAATATACGATGTGTCATATTAGAAAGCATAAAAACGTACTTATTGTTTATTATAGTAATATTTGGACGGGGTCGACCAACGGACTACCTTTGTAACATTCTTAGTCTCCCTTGGCCACGGGCGACTGCTAATTTTCAACCATGATACAGAGAGACACATATATTCAAACACACACACACACACACACACACACACACACACACACACACACACACACTGATACATATATTCATGCGTATATGCATACATACACACAAATATACATACATACATACATACAATCGGTGCTGACTAAAATATTTACCATAATATATATGTATTACATACATACTTACATACATGTAAATACTTACATACATTGCATACATACTATATATATGTATTACATACATACATGCATACAAACATACATACATACATACATACATACATACATGCATACATACATAGAATGGTACTGACTCCATGTACACCAACACCAACATAGGTATTGCTGCGGGCATTGATTCATTTAAGAGTGCATTTGTTAAGTACCCAGATCCAAACAGACGAGATAAACACATCATTGAGCTGTTAGAAATAAGCCTAAAACGAAATGATTTTGAGTGTGATGGAGAAATGTATCAGCAAATGTGTGGTTGTGCTATGGGCAAACGTTTTAGTCCACATTTTGTATCTATCAATGTCGCCGAATGGGAAGAGGCTTCTTTGAAGAAATCGAGTAAAACACCTCTTTTGTACCTCAGATATCTCGACGATATACTTATTGTTTATTACAGTAATATTTGGACGGGGTCGCCCAACGGACTACCTTTGTGAAATTCTTTGTCTCCCTTGGCCTACATAGGTCGCCACGGGCGACTGCTAATTTTCAAACCTCACACACACACACACACACACACACACACACACACACACACACACACACTGATGCATATATTCATGCATATATACATACACACATAAATGTATTACATATATACATACAATTGTTCTCCCTTTTATATTAAAGAATCGGTGCTGGCTAAAAATATTTAACATAATATATATGTATTACATACATACTTATATACCTGTAAATACTTACATACATTGCATACATACATGCATACAAACATACGTGCATGCATACATACATACATGCATACATACATAAACTTGTTCTCCCTTTTTATATTAAAGAACAGGTTCTGGTTAAAATATTTAACATAATATATATATATATATATATATATATATATATATATATATATATATATATATATATATATATATATATATGTATTACATACTATTATATACATGTAAATACTTACATACATTGCATACATACTATACATATGTATTACATACATACATGCATACAAACATACGTGCATGCATACATACATGCATACATACATAAACTTGTTCTCCCTTTTTATATTAAAGAACCGGTTCTGGCTAAAATATTTAACATAATACATATGTATTACATGCATACATACAAACATATATACATACATACATACAGGCATACATACATACAAACATGCATACAAACATACATACATAGAAATATGCATACATTCATAAAAAAAATTGTAACTTTTTTATATTAAAGAACCGTTGCTGGCTAAAATATTTAACATAATATGACAATTTTCACATGCTTTCACAATTTATCTAATTTCCAATTTGTCGTTTACGTTCATAATCATCAAACAAACCATTTCAATAGCAACTTTACATTTAAAGTTGTTCGGCGTTCTGAAAATACCATTTACTGGTTCATGTTGTGTGTAAGGATATGCAGGTTTTACACAATACAGTTTTTTTTTTTTCGTATTATATGATGTTCACGATATCAACACACACACACACACACACACACACACACACAAACAACACCCAACAACAACAAAAAACACGAGGCAAATGAAGCCTATAAACCTACAAACCCAACCACCCCAAATAAACATTGGTTCTTTTGCTACTTGTAATAAAGCCAGGTGTAGGCTTCATTAGTTACTTAAATAGCAGGTGACTTTCAAAAATCAGCAGACCAAACTTGAATATCAAATGCGACCGAATTTGAATTGTGAACCCAAAAATGTAGTATTTGTAATCACCTGTACTTTATGTAAAAATAAAATAAAACCCCAGTATGTATGATAAACCAAGAATTAACTTATATATTGAGCAGTTTGTCACAAGTATGATATGCAGCACAAAGTTGCCAATCACTTTCAGCTACCTATAAGTTAGCATCTGTGTGCATATCAGAAAGGCTAAGAGAGTTGTTCCACGTTCTTATTAACGAAAATCGAACTGGATTTGACGACCAACACCTTTGCTTACAAGTCAAAGAATATGAATTATGAGAACTGTACGTTTTGTCATCAAAGTAGAGAATAAATACAACACCTATTTTAAGAATGTACGATTGTTTAGACGTTCTAGAATATATGTATCCTATAAGTACCCATGTCATAAACCCATGTGATAATTTAGTGTATGTAATAATGATATGCAAATATGCATGGACTTTAGGTAATAACCTGTTGCTGTCAGAGCACAATTTGTTTACAAGACAAAAAGATCTGTAGACATGTGCTAACGTTTTCATAAGATTTAGTTAAAATGCATGATGTCAAACTAATTTGTGCTAATCGTAATGACGTCATGTTGCTGATGAAGGCGACTTTAGTGGAGTCGTTTACTACATATCGAATGCAAATCCTATTTTAGAAGTTGTAGGATTAATCGAAATCACTACACATATTTTATTAATATGTAAAATATCAACCTTGTCTAGTTGATGAGTATTTGTCTCAACAAATACCGACTAACATACACCCGGTTAATGGTTTCCATATTAAACATACACTCTTAATGAATCCTCTCTATATATACATATGTAGATAAAAAAATACACACTGTCAAACACACACACACACACACACACACACACACACACACACACACATACACACACAGATATATGTGTGTGTGTATATATATATATATATATATATCTTGGTAGAAAAGTCTTAGTACATTCCTTACTCTATTTAATAAACATTAATTTGAATACCTTCTTTTGCCCATCCATCTTTCTCCGACATCCTATTGTATACCTTTCTATATTTAAATCAGTTCTCGTTCTCATAATTCAAGCTTTAAATTGAATATCTCTTTCCTTCTATCTTTAGTTTCTTTCTATTTCTTTCTTCTTTCCTTCCTCCATCAACCATTTTTCGTAATAATAATAATAATAATAATAATAATAAACGAATAATATGTTATCTACCTACCTAACTACCTGCACACATACATACATTCAATGGGAAATTGTTCTCAAGTCCAGATAAAGACATACACTGATTATGAGATAAGAAGAAAGTCGTTTTCTGTTGAAAAGAGCAGTTTATTGCAATTCGACACTTTATTGCAAAACGACACTTTGAAAAAATGCATTAGCGTGTCGTTTTGCAATAAACTCAAATATTTTGTTTTGTGATTTATTATTAATAAAAATTGGAATGGGAAATTGTTCGCCACCCCCAGTTAAAGACATACAGTGATTTTGTAATGATAAGAAAGTAGTTTTCTGATGAAAAAGGCAGTTTATTGCAAAACGGCACTTAGTGGAAATGCAGTATATCTGAAAATTTCAAAGGTCCATTGATGAACAATTTTATGAAAAGATATGACAAATTTGGTTCGGTGGTATTCATTTGAGCCCAGACATCATGTTAGGGTAGGTTGGAAGCGGAAATTTGAAAAATATTTTTTTATTGCAATTCGGCACTTTATTGCTAACCGACACTTTGAAAAAATGCACCAGCGTGTCGTTTTGCAGTAAACTCAAATTTAAAAAAAAAAAAATTGTATCCTATTATTGATAAAAGTTGGAATGGGAAATTGTTCGCCACCCCCAGTTAAAGACATACAGTGATTTTGAAATGATAAGAAAGTCGATTTTTGTTGAAAAAGGCAGTTTGTTGCAATTCGGCACTTTATTGCGAAATGACACTTTGGAAAAATGCATTAGCGTGTCTTTTTGCAATAAACTCAACAACAAAAACAAAAAATGTATGCTATTATTGATAAAAGTTGGAATGGGAAATTGTTTGCCACCCCCAGTTAAAGACATACAGTAATTTTGAAATGATAAGAAAGTCGATTTTTGTTGAAAAAGGCAGTTTGTTGCAATTCGGCACTGTATTGCGAAATGACACTTGGAAAAAATGCATTAGCGTGTCTTTTTGCAATAAACTCAAAAATTTTTTTAAAAAATGTATGCTATTATTGATAAAAGTTGGAATGGGAAATTGTTTGCCACCCCCAGTTAAAGACATACAGTAATTTTGAAATGATAAGAAAGTCGATTTTTGTTGAAAAAGGCAGTTTGTTGCAATTCGGCACTGTATTGCGAAATGACACTTTGAAAAAATGCATTAGCGTGTCGTTTTGCAATAAACTCAAATATTTTTTTTGGTAATTTATTATTAATATAAGTTGGAATGGGAAATTGTTCGCCATCCCCAATTAAAGATATACACTGATTTTGAAATGATAAGTAAGTCGTTTTCTGTTGAAAAAGGCAGTTTATTGCAATTCGGCACTTTATTGCGAAATGACACTTTGGAAAAATGCATTAGCGTGTCTTTTTGCAATAAACTAAACAAAATAAAAAATGTATGCTATTATTGATAAAAGTTGGAATGGGATTTTGTTTCCCATGTCTAGTTAAAGACATTCCGTTATATCTGAGATGAGGAGAAAGTCTTTTTCTGTTGAAAAGGGCAGTTTATTGCAAAACGGCACATTAACTGAAAATTTCAAAAGTTCTTTTATCAACACATTTATGAAAAGATATGCCAAATTTGGTTTGCGGGTATTCATTTGAGCCCAAAGATCATATTAGAGTAAGTTGGAAGTGGAATTTTTTTTTTTTTTTTATTATTATTGCAATTCTGCACTTTATTGCAAAACAACACTTTTGTGTCCTTTTGCAATAAACTCAAATTTTTTTGTTTCTAATTTATTATTGATAAAAGTTGGAATCGGAAATTGTTCGTCACCCCCAGTTAAAGACATACAGTGATTTTGAAATGATAAGAAAGTATTTTTCTGTTGAAAAAGGCAGTTTATTTCAAAACGGCACTTAGTGGAAATGCAGTATATTTGAAAATTTCAAAAGTCCATTGATCAACAATTTTATGAAAAGATATGACAAATTCATGTTAGAGTAGTTTGGAATCGGAAATTTGAAAAACATTTTTTTATTGCAATTCGGCACTTTATCACGTAACAGTGCATATAAACGATCCATTGCTACTAATGCAAAAAATATTGTAGGTTTCCTCTCTAAGACTATATGTCAAAATTACTAAATGTTTCATATCCAATAGCCGACGATTCATAGACCAATGTGCTCTAGTGGTGTCGTTAAACAAAACAAACTGTATATACAGCTGTGATGGCATGCACTCATGAATCACTGTCAAAACAGTGATGATATCTGGTGTTCGCGAAAGATGAGCACATCCAGCACTAACGGATTATTGTATCATCCATTTGTTACCAAATTAGCATTTGACATAAAACGACTTCTCTTCTTGATGCCTGCGCTTTGTTTCCTAGGTGCTGAAGGATAGAGACTTGTATATGAAGATCGGTATGTTCACTTCCGTCAACCTCTTCATCATGGTCGTGTGGTCAGTGATCGATCCTAGCCGGCCAAAAGCAATACTCATGCATAGCCGTGTAAGTCCTACTTTATTTTGGGTTCACACACATTTTGTAATCTTTCAATGGTCGATTATAATAGAATATTGAGAGGTCTAGCTCTACCAATGTGACGATCGATTATAAAAGCCCATAATCAACTGTGGGGAAATGTTAACTTCAGTTATTCATCCTGTTTACGTGAATTGATACAAATATGTTGGGATTGGTGTTTGCTTTCGTGTCCACACACACACACACACACACACACACACACACACACACACACACACACACACACATATGAGTGTTTTTCACTATCGTCAATATCATGCATTAGGAATAAACATTGTACTATGCGAGCCTCTCGAGAGAATAATATACTATTTGTATAACTAATATATGATATTGACGATACCAACACACACGAGGGTAATAATCTCTTCATCATATAATCTGAAGCTTAATACAATTCCAGTCCGCCAATTCTAGATATTAAAATGATGTAAGAATATGTAACACAGTGGGGTTTTTTATGGAAATGAAGTCAAATTCCAATAATGTCATTTTGGATATCCTTACATAAAAATACACTAGTGCTTAACGGGGATTTTTTTCTGAACGCTGGGCAGCTTCAATGTAAAGTTGGTGTTAAAATGTTTTTGTTCAATGACTATGAATGCATTCGTCAATTATGGAGTGTCACCCTAGTACGTTTGGTTAAATAGTACAATCTCGTTTGGTCAAAATCGGAAGGGTCACATACACCGCAATGCTCAAACCAAAAACGAAGTCCCGAGTCAAACTTGCATATTGTTGACCGAATGGTTGTGTCGAACTACCCGATTGGTTGAATACTTTCTCTAGCACCGATGGGTTGAACGCACAACAACACGTGGATGGTCCCTATAATTTAAATCGTTCTTATTTTGATATAATTGTAACCAATTGTGTAATCGAAAGCTGATCTGTTGATGAAATTCAAACTAATTCCCAACGCTTACACACATTTGAAAAGTGTTTGAGTGGTCATAATGAAAATCCCTTGAATGTGTCAAATGGCATCATAGTGCTTGCATTTGAGAAAAACATTTTGAAAATTGCTTGAATTCCACATTTCCACAGATGAATGTTAAAATTATACCTTGCTCTAATTTATTTTCTCATACTTTCAAGCTTCGTCTCCTGATATTTTTACAATTGTCACACTTATCTTTAAAACAAAACAAAAAAGTATCATAAAATATGTGAGACCAAGTTTACCAATTCAAGTAAAACCCTTGATTAAGTAGACTTTCCCATCTAAAAATCACAAAACTGACCAACTACGTAGTCCCAAAGAAAATAAAATTATCATTTGGGTATCGTGAGTGGTCGCTTTTACTTGAACGTACCCTACCAATAGGCCTAATAATATGCATTTGTTTCTTTGCAGTTTTTAATAGAGTAAAATACTATAGCTCCATTTCGTTCTATTGATGCAAATTGAAATATATTTAGTTAAATACTATCAAGTCATTTATGTTGCTTTACAAGTCAGGTTGATGAAAGCGAAGCCCCTTGTCGTAAATTAGAGCATTTGTTTACACTGTGCATAGAGGCGTTAGACGGAGTTGACGTCACTTCACCCCAAGCTATACCACCGGACGTCACAAAAACGAAACAAAATGGAATAATCACGTTTTTTTATTAACTCTAAAATTATGCGTTTTTTATTTCTTAAAGTGTATGTGTTGTATTGGTGTGGTGTATCCCATGTCTAACCTAAATTTTATCGATTGCTGAATGGCTGAAGAAAGTTACGTCTACAGTTCACATATAGGAAGTAAATCAGAACATTGTTTGAAAAAGTAACACTTCCACTAACCTTAATAATAAAGTTACAATATAAATCTGTAAAAATAAAATAATGATTTTCTTAAAAACTAAAATAATTAAATATTAAATACTAGTAGTTTCGCTTCATTTTCCATTTCATTAGTAATCAACTAGTAGCATTTAAAAGGACGCTTATAGCCAGGGCTGCGGACGTCATTGCACAACACAAACTTTTCCTTTTTACTCTTTTCAGAAGACTTGAAATAGCGCATTTTAACACGTTAAATAAAAAATGTTCTTGGGGAAGCATGTGCCCCCCCCCCCCCCACACACACACACACCTCCCCCGAAGGTTCGGACCAAAAAATACATGCATTTTCATCTAGGCATTCACCCCATTCCTGCCCCCATTTTCAAATATACTCCGTGGGCCTGTATAACAGTCTTGAAACGTACACTCCCCACCTCCAAACTACTTGTTGTTTCATAACACGACTTGGACAGTGTTGGACAGGTGCCCTGCCCACGTATGGGTAGCCTACCCCTCAATATAAAATCATGACCAAGCTAGTGCAAAATTATCAAGCTGAGCAAGATATTACGTTCACCAGTAAAAATAAATAAATAAATGCATTGTATTCACCTGCTAAACATTTAATTTTTTTCGCGGCACTTGAAATTTCGAGGAGGGGTTACACAACATTCTATCCTCGTATCCGCGCCTGTAATGTCATCTAAGTCGTCATCTTAATGAATGAGTATTCCCGACAAAGGCTTATCTTACTGAATTAGTATTCCCGACATGTTTCTCCATAAAGGCTTATCTTAATGAATTAGTATTCCCGACATGTTTCTCCATAAAGGCTTATCTTAATGAATTAGTATTCCCGACAAAGGCTTATCGAAGGAAGTAGTCTAAGGCGGATCCAAAAAACTGTAAAAACACAAACATTTCTACGTCCAATTCGGACTGCGAAGCAAGGTGAAATGTGCCTGCTGAAATTAAATTATAAAACTTCTTAACGACCATGGTGACGTCATGGGGGCCTCGACAAATACCGATTAACATAGACTCGGTTGATATTTTCCATATTAAAAAATACGCGTGGCGAATCTCCCCCCCCCCCCCTCTCTCTCTCTCTCTCTCTCTCTCTCTCTCTCTCTCTCTCTCTCTCTCTCTCTCTCTCTCTCTGTATGTCTGTGCGTGAGTGTGTGTCTATATATATATATATATATATATATATATATATATATATATATATATATATATATATATATATATATATGTCCATACCTGCAGGTGAATATCACAGTAATGAACGACTCGAAACCGATCGCGCTGTGCATCTACATTGTAATCCTGCTGTCTATAGTGGGCCTGCCGGTGTCACTGATCCAGAATGATAACAATCCCAACGTCTCGTTCAGTGTCATCAGCATCCTCATCATTACTGGTACAACATCTACGCAATGTAATATATTTTTTCCAAAGGTAAGTGGCATTCAGTTTATTTATCTAGGACAGAAATTGGATATAAGCATTGAAATGAATGAATGAATGATAAAAACAATTGCCCCTGTTCACGTATATTCCCTCAAAACGAATTCAGCGTGGGTGAAAAACTGCTCGCCTAATCACACGTCGATATAACTAACTTCTTTCCTCATTTCATTTCAACTTATCCTCAGATATCTGGGTATGTCGAGGACAGTGGGTTAGTTAGTTAGTGGCCATTGAGCCCTTAAGAACTCGCTCTGGGTTAGAGCCGGTACCGGGCTGCGAATCCTGTACCTACCAGCATGTAGTCCGATGGCTTAACCGCTGCGGCCGGTTATTTTCCTCAACATCTCTGTGAATGTGACATAAATTAAGGACAGCTGTTTATTCCTCACCATTATTTTTCAAACCATAAGCACTGTGTTTATGTGTGGGGGGGGGGGGGGCAGCTCAGTTAGTGCTTGCGTCGTAGAAACGAACCACATCAGTGGACCCATTCTCTGATTGTCCAAGTTGAAACTGCAATATTTCGTTATTTTCACATTTATTTGTAATAAATAACTACAATTTAATCGATCGCGCGCCTAATCTTAACATAATTAACTCAAGAATGATAATTCTCAAAGACAGGGCACTGGAAAACAAGAGGAATTTACCGAATAATTCTAGAATAAGTCTAGAATGGTACCATCATTGTCTCTTTTGTCAGTTAAACGCAAAGAATTCCGGGTAAACATGGTGTCTTGAATGTGTACGCATAAAACAATGACGTCACTAGTTAATGCGTGTCATACACTCACGTTTTCTTCTTAAAATACAAATGGTATACCGGTACTAGTAAATGGAATTATTTAGTTGTAATTTTCAAAAGAGATATACCTCGAAAAATATACTTTATGTTTCAAAGCAAAAATTAATAAATATCTTTGGTGGGAACTGCCATTATTGCCAGTTAGACTAGCACCTTTAATCATATATGATTCCGACAACACTCAAGTTGCAAGAAGAAAAAAGCCCATCCCTATCTGAAACAGTTGGCTGGTTTTGGATAGGATATACGATTTCTTCTTGGAGTGTTTGTTGTAATCAGTAATTTTAAAGTGACATACCCTAGTGTTTAAACTGTACAACATATTTTTCACTGTTAAATCCGTTTTTCATAATTTAAATTTGTAGTAGTAGAATATTTATTGTTGTACACCTGAAGTGGTTCTGATCATCCAGGATTTTGTAATAAATGCATTTTTCAGAATTTAAAAAAAACGCACGTTCGTTTGAGAAATAATGGTTATCGAGATAAGCTCTAGTTATTTTAGACGGGTTTTTTTTTCCGTTTAAACATCTTAGACTTTAACCTCTCTCTATTATAACCTTACCCCAATATGTTACAGATTTTTGTATTAACTAAACTTGGTTACCCATTTTTACGGGCTGAAATTGGGGGTCTGTGCCTTTACATTTCAATATTAGGAGTAAACTGGACAACTATCAGACCAAATATGTGTCAGATGTAGGAAAATGTATGCATTGTGGATCGGTTTGTTTTTATAGGTATATTTGTGTGTGTGCGTGTGCTTCTATGTGTTTCTATGTGTGTGTATTCGTGTATTGTGTGTGTGTATTTGTGTTTGTGTGTGTGTGTATTTGTGTGCGTGTATTTGTTTTTGTGTGCGTGTGTATTTGCTTTTGTGTGTGTGTTTGTGTGTTGTATGTGTGTGTGTGTGTGTGTGTGTGTGTGTGTGTGTCTGTCTGTGTTTTGGTTTGTTATTGTTTTTTTAATATATTTATATCTTTGTATGTATATGTATATTAAAGAGCAATGGCTGTTTTTGGTGGCGCAGTGTTTAAGCAATTCGATTACAGGCTGTGAGGTACAGGGTTCGCAGCCCGGTACCGGCTCCTACCCAGAGTGAGTTCTTAAGGGTTCAATGGGTAGGTATAAGGCCACTACACCCTCTTCTTTCTCACTAACAATTAACCCACTGTGCTGGACAAACAGCCCAGAAAGTTGAGGTGTGTATCAGGACAGCGTGCTTGAGCCGTAATTGGATACAAGCACGAAAATAACTTGAACTGAAATGAAAATGGGTGTTGCATGTTTATTATATAGCAATGTTTGTTTGTTTGTTTCTTCGAAGTTCTTTTTTTCTTCTTTTTTTATCTTTTTTTTATTTTTTTTGTGGGTTTTTTTTTAGGTTATTTTTTTTTAGCTACGTTTTTAGTTGCAGTGTATTAAATAGTAATGTTATTAGGGGCTTTTGTAGGTACGTTTTTTATTAAATTGCATTGTTTATTTTTGTAGGTAGATGCATTACTCAAGTTTCTTAGAGGTGAGAAAACTGAAAGCAAATCAAGCCAACAGGCGACGTCAATTCCCCGAGTTGGTACAACTATGGATAGCATTCATAACTGAATTGGTTATTGGCTGTCTCAGCTTGGTGTATTTATTTCTATAAAGCTACTTATTTACACTTTATTAAACTATTATTTATCTTGCAATGAACACAAAACAGTCATATTACCTCTTACCCCAGCCATATTTAACTCAACCCTGTGTGCCAGAATACACGTCTAGTCCAAATATATGTGTGGTATAGGTTCACAAACACACCACAGTCAAACTCACAATTATTTGATATTACATTATTTGCACATTTGTTCTTTTATTATCCATATAAATTATGTAAACAGTATTAAAAATATGGAGTTTCACTAAATGACCATGAACTTGGTTTCTGTTTTGATTCATACAGAATTACACAATGTCACCTGTTAAATATGTATGCATATTCCTTGAACTTTGCTTCTTTTTCAGTCATACAGAATTACAATGTCTCCTGTTAATTATATATATATACTACTCAAAAGAATTTAAGGGTCAGACGATATTTTCGACATTATTTTCTGAATGTCAATTATATTAGCTAGTCCATAATGTCACGCATGGTATTGTTCCATTTTGACGAAAGTGGGTCTAAGCAACCCATAAATGAATTAAAATCCACTGTCATTGACACTGTCGACTAGTTCTAATGGAGAAAACATGCTTACATTTGGACGTAAATTAGGGCGAAAGCGAAAGGTCTGCTAAGTGCCCATAACTTGCTTTTTCACAAAGCGCTTCATTTGCACGCTTTGCACGTGTATTCCATGTTCCCTATGCTGAATTTCCGTAGGTGGGCGTGACAAGATGGCGGCTGCAGCGATGTCGCGGAACAGAGCTCCGAGAAAATATGATTTATTTGTAAGCTAGTTTGATATTTGTGTTCTATGTCTGGTATGGTGGTAGACAAGACACCTACTATGAGCCATAAAATGTCCAAATGACAAAAGGAAAGAAAAAGCAAGCAAAAAACAGCAACAACAAGAGATCAAGTGAAAATGTGAGTAGTACTCATGAACTTTCAAACACCTCTCTACCCAGTTTGATATCTAACAGCCTTCGTCTTGTTAATGATCGTAATTTCTCCAGTATGCATCAAGATAATTTGCCTCAGTCTGCAACTCCACCACAGGCGTACGCAACATTTATTCAGTCACCCCCCAGCCCAAATGTTTGGAACCCGCAACTTATGCAGTCCACCCCACAGAATATATTACACAATACAGGGGCCCAACAGAGGATAAACTATGTATCGATTCCACAAACCCAGTTCTCGGATATGGTAAATAAGTTGAATGTTATTCAGGAGTCAATGCAACAGTTATCAAAGCTTGACGCTATAACTGACTCACTCAGTCAGCTAAATAACAGAATGGATATGACCGACGCGAGACTGGTGAAAATGGAACAGAATGTAGCTACAGTGTGTGAGAAATACGACACTGTGATCCAGCAACAGACACTTCGTACAGACCAAATACAAGTGACTCAACAAAGGCAAATGGATGAAATAAATGAAATGAAAAACTATTGTTCTGCCTGTTACAACCAAGTTGGGTATTTGCATAACGAAGTTCTGGGACTGAAAGAAAACTTGTTGGATATACAGCACCGTAGCATGAATAATAATTTTTTATTCACTGGTTTCGCCGAACAGCCAGACGAAGATGTCGAAGCAGTTCTTAAAACCTTTATAGCAGAAAAACTTGGAATCGACGAGGAGATCATTTTTCAAAATGCTCATCGTATCGGTCCTCCAGGAAGAAACCGACCGCGTCCCCGTACAATTGTCGCCCGCTTCCATTGGTACAAACAGAAAGAAATTGTACGCTCGTCTGCCCCTGCTAAACTTCGCGACACACAGTACGGCGTGAATGAACAGTTTCCACGCGAGATCGCGGAGCGGAGACGCGAACTGTACCCGTTACTACGCCAGGCTAAAGCCAGGGGAGATCACGCAAGACTTGTAAAGGACCAGCTGTTCATTAATGGAATACGAGTGTACCCCCATTCTGACAGAAATGTGCCCCCTCCGCCACAACCAACATACCCACCCAGCCCACTCAACCCACCCCAGTCATCCTACTCATCCAACCCACCCCAGTCATCCTACCCATCCCACCCTTCCTATCCAACACACCCATTCAATCCACCCCACCCTCCACCACAGTACCACAGTCACTACCCTCCCTTTCCTGCCCTGGTACAGCCCCAAACCCAAAACCAACCGCCAAGTTTAATGCGCACTCCAACTACATTAGGTCCCACTGCCCCTCCCCAACCCCAAAAGAACCCCTCCCAACACAGTTAGAGGTGTCAAACATTATTCCAGCCAGTAGTCGACTACAGCCAAGCTGACCCACTGTTTACTGGCGGTTACTTTGTTTACACAGAACAAAAACTGTGTTGGCTTGGCCCAACTCAGTGTGCTCGGTATACAGCACCTGTTGATCAGTGCTGCGTGACGGACAGAGCACTCACTTACGTGGGAAACACGGACACTTTCTTGGCTGGAATAAACTACCAGTGCGATTATTGTACACCATTTAATAATAATAATAACGATATTCTGTTATGTGAGTTTGATGCTGCTATTGATAACATTTTAATACATACTTATAATCACGTTCAAAATAGTTCTGTACATGTAAATTATTATAATATTGCTAGTAAATCGCCTATGTCGACTACAAATAATACAAGAGATAGTGATACACCACTTCGTAAACATGCCACGGCTAGAGTCGACCAAAACACATTATCTCAGAAAACACACCTTAGGTTTGGAACATTAAACGTGTGTGGATTGCGTCAAAAACTGAATTTTCCTGAATTAATCGACTACATTAAGAACTTTGATATTGTGTGTTTTTCAGAGACAAAGCTAGATTATCTAGATATTATTGATATCCCTGGATATACTATACATTGTAATAACCGCCAAGCCAGAAATAGTTGTAGATCTGGAGGCATTGCTCTACTTATTAAGCAAGATATAGCTAAATATGTATCTTTTCTAGAAATGGAATCAGATTTTTTACTTTGGTGCAAAATTGATAGAAGTTTTACAAACTTTGAAGATGATTTACATATTGGTGCTATTTATATACCACCTGAAAATTCTAAATATTGTAATGCTGACACATTTTACTCCGTAAGACAAGAGATCCAAACACATGTTAACGTAACAGATTATGTATTGCTACTTGGTGATATGAATGCCAGGACTATATTGTTGATAGTAATATAGCTCATGTACTTGATTTAGATGATAGTGTGGATGGATATCTGAATAGTGCTACTACACGTCTAGCAAATATGAACATACCTTTAAAAAGAGTTAGCCAAGACGCTAAAACTAACCACTTTGGTTCACAATTGTTAGACATGTGTAAATCTAACAATCTTTTCATCGTGAACGGCCGTATTGGCAACGATAAGCTTTTTGGGAAATTCACGTGTAAAGATTCGTCCGTTGTGGACTACAACATTGCCTCGATAAATCTGCTCAAGCATATAGATGAGTTCAAAATATTTGATTTTAATCCAATACTTTCTGATATCCACTGCCCACTTTATATCGATCTGTTATTTTACAAAAGTAGGGAAATTACTAGTGTTAATGACGATAAACAAGCTGATGTAAAATGTAAAATTAAGAAAATTAATAGATGTACAGCTGATATATATAATAATAATATAGATGATGAAAATATTAGAAACCTTGCAGCTCATTTAGATAGATTATTCGTTAATTCTGATACACCAAACAGAGAAACAATAAATAGTTTAGTAAAAGATTTGGGGAACATTATGAAAAAGAGTGCCGAAAAGACGGTAGGAAATTATGCTCAAATAAGTACAAACAAACATATTACAGCTGACAAGAAGATTTGGTTTGGTAAAGAGTGTAGAATAGCAAGGTTTCACAAAGCTAGACTTAAATTTAATCACAGTAAATGTAATATAGATCGTCTCTCGATGATAGGTTTGGGCCAGCAATATAGAAAAACTGTAAAATTTTACAAACGTAAACACGATAAATCATCCGAACAAAAAATACGCAAAATGCAAACAAACAAACCCAAGGAATTTTGGAAACTATTAAATTCAATAAATGAAGAAAAAAACACCCACTGATATAGAAATGGATAATTTCTTTGAATATTTCAAAGAAATAAATGAAACAGACCCTAATGGTGTTGAAAGCATCAACATAGATATCTCGTTTGAAAACAGTATCCTAAATAATGAAATCACTATTGATGAAGTACGGAAAGCCAATTAGATGTCTCCGAAACAATAAAGCGATGGGTACAGATGAAATTTCAAATGAATACCTTAAATATGGAGAAAGCAAACTCGCCCCAATCTTAGTAAAACTATTTAATATTATTTTCAACACAGGCATACTACCAGATGATTGGCTAAATGGAATTATTAAGCCAATTTATAAAAAGAAAGGTAGCCCAAATGATCCCGAATCTTACAGACCCATTACAATAGTAGTAAGTTGTTTTGGAAAGCTATTTACATCAATTTTGAATAAGAGAATAAATGACTTCCTCGAATCCACAGAACAACTAAACGAAAGTCAAGCGGGCTTTCGCAAAGGTTATAGTACTAATGATCATATTTTTTCTTTGCATGCCCTATGTGAAATTATCAAACAAAGAACAAAGAAATTTTACTGTGCCTTTATAGATTTCTCGAAAGCATTTGATACTGTCTGGCGAACAGGTTTATGGCAAAAAATGTTAAATTTAGATGTAAATGGTAAATTTCTTAGAATTGTTTATAATATGTACCAAGGTATCAAATCATGTATAAGCCACAATGATGAATATTCGGCTTATTTCCTATGTCAAAATGGAGTACGTCAGGGCGAAAATCTGTCCCCCATATTATTCGCTATATACTTAAATGACCTAGAAAATACACTAAAAGAGAATCAATGTAATGGTATAAGAATAGAGTATGAAAACAACAATACTGACCTACTGTTTATAATTACCCTGCTACTTTATGCTGACGACACTGTGATTTTGGCAGAATCACCAGAAGACCTACAAAAGTCTTTAAACGTTTTCTCGGAATATTGTGAAATTTGGAAATTAAAAGTAAATATAGGTAAGTCTAAAATATTAGTATTTGGTACAAAACCTCCCAAAAATAAATCATTCTACATTAAGGACATTAAATTAGACATTGTTGATAACTATAAATACTTAGGCATTATATTTACTAGAACAGGATCGTTTATCCATGCAAAACAAATCTTTAATAGCACAGGCTAATAAAGGTATGACCTTACTCAAAATGAGAATTAGAAATCTTAATTTACCAATAGACTGCCAATTACACTTGTTTGATAGTACCATTGTCCCTATTCTGTTATATTCCTCGGAAATTTGGGATTTTGGTAATAATCAAAATATAGAAAGAATACAGCTAAATTTTCTAAGAGACTTATTAAGGCTAAGAAGAAGTACCCCACTGCCCATGATTTATGGAGAATTAGGCGTATTTCCATTAGATATTAAGATACACATTAGAATGCTAAGTTTTTGGGCCTCGTTGATCACAGGAAAGGCCTCTAAAATATCATATATACTGTACAAAACAATGATTAGTGAAAGCACAAAAAATGGGTTAAAATTTAAATGGTTAAGTAATATAAACGATATATTAAATAAATTAGGACTGGGAAATTATTGGTTAAACCAGACAGTTTCAAATAAGAACTCATTTATTAAGTTAGTTACTCAACGTTTAAAAGATCAATTCAGACAAACCTGGAACGAAAATATTAATACTTATCCCAAATGTATTACTTATAGAATATTTAAATCGGCACATGTTTGTGAAAATTACCTTCTATACTTACCTGAAAAAATACGCATTATTTACAGTCGATTCAGAACCAGCAATCACTATCTTCCAATTGAAACTGGCAGATGGCAAAATATTGAAAGAAAAACATAGAATTTGCCCTCTTTGCATATTGAAAGAAAAACATAGAATTTGCCCTCTTTGCAAAATCACAATAGGTGATGAATTTCATTACCTATTTCAATGTCCACACTTTACTAACGAAAGATTAACCTACTTAAATAAATATTACTTCAACAGACCAAACACTTTTAAATTACACAAGCTCTTTAACACAAAACAATTATCTATTATAAAGAAACTATGTACGTTTCTTAATGTCATTAATAGTGTATTAAAAGACACGCCTTTGTCATAGATTTATTCATCTAATATATTTTAGCGTTTGTGTATATGTATATAGATAGATAGATAGATAGATATAGATAGATATAATTATATGTATGTATGTTTTAATCAGCAGCCGCCATTGTATTGTGTATATATATATATGTTTGTAAACACCTCAATGTAACACCGTTTGGTGTTCTGAGTGAATAAAGTTCTGTTCTGTTCTGTATAATTGGAGCTTGCGTTCGTGTATGGTGCACACTCCAAATTCGACAATGGTACGACTTCAACTCACTATCGAAGATCGAGGAAGGGCTATTGCTTGGCTTCAGGATGGCAATACGCAAAGAAATGTTGCTATGAGACTTGGTGTCAGTCAGAGTGTCGTTGGCCGACTGTGGCAACGGTACCAAGCAACGAATTCTGTTCGAAATCGTCCACGTTCGGGAAGACCCCGAAGCACTACAAATAGAGAGGACCGCTACATCACCAATATGGCTCTACGTCAACGCACAACCACTGCACGCCGATTACGTGACAATCTGCGGACTGCGACTGGAACTCGAGTGTCTGATCAAACCATACGCAATCGTCTGAGAGCCAATAATCTACGCTGCCGTCGCCAGGCTGTTCGACCACCACTCCTACCACGTCACAGAACGACCAGACGGCACTGGTGCACGCTTCATCTGCGGTGGCAACGTGTTCAGTGGGGTCGAGTGATGTTCACTGACGAGTCCAGGTTTAGTCTGCAGTTCAACGACGGTCGGGTTCGTGTCTACAGACGTCCTGGGGAGCGCTTCGCTGACGTTAACGTTAGACAACGTCACCGGTTCGGTGGTGGCAGCGTCATGATGTGGGGCGGCATCTCTATCCACCACAGGACCCCCCTCTATGTGGTGGATGGCAATCTGAATGGAATCCGCTATCTGAATGAGATTATCCGGCCGTTGGTTCTCCCAGGCCTTCAGCAGATTGGCGGCGAGGCAGTTCTGCAGGATGACAATGCCAGACCCCACCGCGCCAGGGTGGTAACGGACTTTCTCAGACAACAAGGTATCGCCAGGATGGATTGGCCAGCATATTCGCCTGACTTGGCCCCAATAGAGACGCCTGGGGCGAATTAGGCAGGAGAGTTCGGGATAACCATGCCCCTCCGGCCAACCTTCATGATCTGGGTCAACTTCTTATGGCAGAGTGGCAGGCCATTCCCCAAGAGTTCTTCAGACGTCTGATCAACAGCATGAGGCAACGATGTGTCGAGTGTATTCGCGCCAGGGGTGGATTCACACACTATTAAACGAATGTTCTAATGTGTAAAATCAATGTTTGACAACCTTCAACTTTGACAGCATGTCATATGACTTTCTTATATACAGTGACGTTTATTTGTGGTTTTTTGTAAATATGGAACAATAAATAATATTTTTGGTGTAGTTTACATCATCAATCTAATACACTCTGAAACTTATTTGGTTATAAATTTTTGACCCTTAAATTCTTTTGAGTAGTATATAATTATATATATATATACAGATATATATATATATATATATATATATATATATATATATATATATATATATATATATATATATATATACATATACATATATACATATATACATATATACATACATATAGTAGTATATAATTATATATATATAGGCAGATTCCATAGTTTGTAAAGTTATAAGAACTTGTGAATTCTTGTTATATTGGAAGAGCTAATAAGCAAGTGTGAATGTCTGATTTCCCACTTTTTGACTGATAGGTCATGTGGTTAAACAGGTATTTTGACTAAAGTTACCATCCACTGTCACTTTGTTTTCACAAACATTACATTTAAAAGAAAAGGTTTTGTTTGGTGGTGGTGGTGGAGGGGGTTTGATTTTTTAATTATTGTTATTGTGTTCATTGTTGTTTGTTTTGTTTTATTTTTTTCGGAGGGGGGTGGGGGTTACACTGGTATTACCTAATTAGGTTCAACAGTAACAGCTACCGTTTAAATGTATGCCTGTTATTTATTCCTGAAATGTATGTACATCAGCCAAAGTACAGTCAAACGTTCTCTCTATAAAAAAAACGTTTGTGATTAGCAGCTACCTGTGTTAAGTGGACATATTTGTGTGTAACAAATGTTTGACTGTATATGATTTTGTTTTGTCTATACTGTTTGTCAATGGCATGGTTCAATGACATGGTTGTGAATTTATTTAAATAATGAAATTCCATGGTCACTGACGTAATATTTTAGCCAGTTATACATACATACATACATACATACATACATGCATATACATACATACATACATACATACATACACCTGTATATATACTGTAACGACTGTGACCATACATTCATATCAACTATCATCTGACAAATATTGTAATAATTCATTTGTCAGGTTTGAAAGGGAAATGAGTAACACAACAATATGTAAATAAATAATAATTGTTTATTTATTTTTGCACAAGTAATATATTTCAATCTGAGTGTATTCTCAACAGGGTTTTTTCTTATTTCTGTCTAACTAAATCTAATTTCTACATTGTCACTAATTAATAACACTGAACTACTTCAAACTATACTACTGAAGTTGTTTCCCCATTATGCAAATTTGTATGCTATTTTCATACCAAACGTGTAATTTATCCCTTTATTTGTAATATACATAACACACACACACACACACGTGTCTATGTATACATGGATATATGTGTGTGTGTGTGTGTGTGTGTATATATATATATATATATATATATATATATATATATATATATATATATATATATATATACTATAACGTACCCATGATATCCATGTCATAAACCCATGTGATAATTTTTGTGTATTAACCCGGTTAATAATGGTATGCAAATTTACAAGACCTGTATACCTGAGCGTATCGTTTTCAAAGTTTAGTTAAAATGCGTGACGTCAAACTAATTTGTGCTAATCATGATGACGTCATATCACCGACGGCGACTTTAGTACTGTGATTTACTAAAAATGTAATTAAAAGTTTTCTTTTAGAATGTTATAGAATAAATTCGCTACTCGTGTTTTTAATATGTAAAATATCAACCTCGTCTAGTTAATCGGTATTTGTCTCGGTAGAGCCTCGACAAATACCAATTAACATAGACTTGGTTGATAGTTTACATATTAAAAAACATTCGTGACGAATCTCCCCCCGCCCGCCCTCTCCAGCTCTCAGTGTAAAATTGCTCTCTCTCTCTCTCTCTCTCTCTCTCTCTCTCTCTCTCTCTCTCATATATATATATATATATATATATATATATATATATATATATATATATATATGCCTAATTTCTTAAATGCCTGAGCGCTTATTCAAAGACGTGGGCCTACTTCCGGTTAAACACAGTACTCGATATAATAATCAGGGGCCTCACACGCACACACATGCACGCACGCATGCTTGCTGCAGACTACGGAATTACAAAAATTACAAGTACAAAAGGAACAAACAGGCACTTTATGTTTAGAATTTTTGGCCAGCCCAGATATAATAAATCGAACATAATAAATATTGTTAAATGATGTAATCTGAGATGAAAAGTTGATTGAAACATGCAAGCAGTTTTTCGTTAAAATGGGAAAAGAGACATCTTTGTAACTCTGTGAAAATTAATATGCATGTATCGGCAATTTCCATAACGGCATTACTATCGGAACACCTCGCTTAAAGTTAACTTCGGTGACGCAAGTGCCGTTTTACGAAAACGTGCGACAATTGTCGATCGATGCATAATTATTATTTTGCTGAGAATGGTCAACTTCGCAGTCTTTTCATTCCGATGTGACATTGGTAAATTAATCTACCATTCTATGAAAATGTGCGAGGTATCCCGTTATTTTCCAAATTCAAGATGATTGTATTTTGGCAGAATACTGCATCGATTACAAAATGTGTAACTCGCGCATGCTCAGTTTAGTCAGGATGCGGTAACATTTAAAAACAAAACCGCATCGCGTACTGTGAATGAATGTGATATGATGGGGGACCAGTTACGTTAACTGCGATACAATTGTTTTCTGAACAAGCCTCTGTTTCTGCTGTTTGAAATAGGTTAGTATAGATCCACAAAACGTTTCATTTGTCCTAAATAAATTTTAAAATTATAGGTGGTCCGATGGACTACGTGTTTGCAGCTTCAGGTAGTCCTGTTAAGTTTCAATATGTTATATATATATATATATATATATTATATATATATATATATACATATACCACATATCAAGGTCATATATAGTACACACACACACACACACAGAGAGAGTAGAGAGACTGCCTGGCACCGCCTGAGAGAAGCAACCAGAGTAGAGAGAGAGAGAGTGGAGAGAGAGAGAGAGAGAGCTGAGAGTTATTACCAGTGTTTTTCGGTATCGTCAATATCATATATCAGGAATATAAATTGTATTACGCTGGACAGCTTTCAGTGTAAAATTGCTATTAAAATGTTTTTATTTGAGTACTATGAATGCATACGTCAGTACGAGAGAGAGAGAGAGAGAGAGAGAGAGAGAGAGAGAGAGAGAGAGAGAGAGAGAGAGAGAGAGAGAGAGAGAGAGAGAGAGAGTACTAAACGAGCTCGCCTGTCATGCCATTTTTTTATGAAACGAGTGGACAGTTTCGCTTTCGCTCGTCAGATACCAGCACTGTTCACGAGTTTCATAAAAATGGTATGACAGGCAAGCTAGTTTAGTATTTTATTTATTACAAACCAACTGCAAACAAGACGCAACGCAGAAGTAAACAGATGTCGAGACCTACTACACGTTATTTTCTTTTACGAATTGGGTCAGCAAGTGATCTACGTCACACGTAAACGTAAACGACGTCACAGTGAGCAACGAGACGTCATGAATGTAGTTTAGATTTTGGCGCGAAGCTTGCATTAAGTGTTAGCTAATGAGGTTTTGAAATTCACAATAATGACTGAATTGTTGATCGGATCAGCAAAGATTGAGCTGAGTGAATGGGATTGACTAGATGTGACACTGCATTTTATATTTAGGGCCGTTAAAAAAAAGAGTTGCAGGTCGACATCGTTTTGGCTTCGTACACAATAGCCTAGGCCCAAATATAACTGCCTATCTTATCGCAATTTCAACTGATGGCCACACTTTTAAATTACACTATTTTGTACAAGGTCGGTTAGATACGTTAATAACCACTCAACAAAACATTTTCAACAGCAATTTTGCTCTCAATGTTTTCAAGCGTTCGGGAAAAGGACGCGTCATGTACCCAGTTTATTTTATTGCAGTGAGATGCAAAGTGACGTCATTCGAATACTGACGTCATTAAAAAACAAAACAAAAAAAACAACCTAGTTAGATATTGAGTAATTGTTATGACATAAGTAATATCTTACACTGGTGTGTAATATATATATATATATATATATATATATATATATATATATATATATATATATATAACCGGTGTGTGTGTGTGTGTGTGTGTGTGTGTGCGCGCGCGCGCGCGTGTGTGTGTATAAGAATTGTTGGATAATTTGTTTGCTAATCTATCAATGTATAACAGTCACAAATTGTATAATATCATGTAGCGTAGCGAAGCGTTGTTATACTATATTTGTGACTGCTTTAATATTATATTGCCAGTATGAAAAGTGTACTTGCAAATGGTAATTCCATGGTAAAGTTGCATTTCATAAACTTTTTTAATTTAGTTCACTGTCAAAATCATGAACATAACTGAAATGTATAATGGTTCCATTTTCTGAAACAAACACAGTGTTCAGTTCATTTTTGAAATGGCTTACTAGAATACTGACAAACCATATGCATCACAAAAAAACTTTTATGATTTTGTAAGGATAGCATCTCGTCGGTCACATGTTTTTGTCCCATCAGTTACACTAGAAAATTAAGCAGTATTAAAAGTGAAAGAGATATTTCTCTCGAAACTGATCTTAATGCAGAATTGAAATATGTAGCTAGTAAAAGGGTTGTATACAAAAATCTGTCTTTCAAGCTGAGATAGTGATTACAACTTCAGTACACTCTGTCAGAAAACGTGATCCGTAAACGTCCCATATGTCTTCTTGACAAGACGAATCGAGTTACTATAAGGTTTTATCATGTTCAGAAAGATAAGTACTTCCCATTTAATATGTGATAGGCCACACCATTATTCATTTAAATGTTTTTAATTTTCTCCAACACTTTGAGGATTATTGATCAAATGTCCCATAAGTCACAATGGAATTCGCCAAATAAGCTACCCAAAATGAAGACAGCTTTAACCTACATAGCAATGGTGACTCTACTGCCTGATGTTATCACGAGACGTCACCACACCAAATAAGCTACCCAAAATGAAGACAGCTTTAACCTATATAGCAATGATGACTCTACTGCTTGATGACATCGCGAGAAGTCACCACACCAAATAAGCTACCCAAAATGAAGACAGCTTTAACCTATATAGCAATGATGACTCTACTGCCTGATGTTATCACGAGACGTCACCACACCAAATAAGCTACCCAAAATGAAGACAGCTTTAACCTATATAGCAATGGTGACTCTACCGGCTGATGTTATCGCGAGACGTCAGCACACCCAAACGTGAGTTTGTAAATGCTGTCAAGGGTGGTTTTGAAAAGAAAAATGTTTTATGGGTATGTATTTCCCAAGCTAATGAACCAGCTTTGATGTTACCCAGAATTGCTGAACAACCTGATATGAAAATGACTGCCCATTTCTTGTGCTTCAAAGTGATCATGCTTTGACAGTGGATAACAATGCAGAACATCAGGCAATAAATAAACCAGATTATTATGTTGTATGTGAAGATGATAGTGAGATGAAGCCGCTAGTGTACCAGATGATAACTAGTATGAGGACGGTAGTATGCATAGCACTGTGTTAGCCCGAGTACTCTGACTGTAAGAGAGCTAGACGGACATTTGGTCATAAATACGCTCTCATTACAGTCAGAGACCAAGCTATGTATTTTTTTGGCAATTGCCGACAACCAAAACGTTGGCAAAGATTTCCGCTCTAATACCACAACAATCCTATGTTTGACATTTGACGTGTTGATTGATTAAAAGATATTCAGATATTAATCACTAATACACACACTACAGAAAGAAACCCGACAGCACCCACATTCAGCTAAGCTTCGGCAAACTCCGGACAGCAGAATTCTAAGTTCGCCGACCTATATCGTGACGATGCGTCACATGATCGCTCACTCAGCCATTCCGTCTTCCAGGGGCCGTCTCAAAACGACAAGTGCCCGACAATCACCCAAAAAAGTTTGTTTTGTGTAACGACACCACTACAGCACATTGATTCATTAATCATCGGCTATTGGATGTCAATATTTGGTAATTTTATCACTGTGTTAGAGAGGAAACCATTAGCCAACTCTTCCATGTTGTAACGTCGCTTGGTATGAGACGGCCCCTGTAACTGTTGCACAAGGCAGAATCGCCCAGTGGGCGATCACGTGATCTACGTCACGAAATAGGTCATCGAGCTTTGTAATTCTTGCGACGGGGTGTCACGAAGCGTAGCTGAATGAGGGTGCTGTCGGATTTCTTTCTGTAGTATGTGTATTAGTGATTAATATGTGGATTTTTTAAAATCAGTTAACTCGAAAATGATCAATGTAAAGGTATTTGACGTCAAACATAGGATTGTTGTGGTATTAAAGCGGAAATCTTTGCCAACTTTTTGGTTGTCGAGAATTGCCAAAAAAATACATAGCTTGGCCTCCGACTGTAATGAGAGCGTATTTATGTCCAAATGTCCGTCTAGCTCTCTTACAGTCAGAGTACTCGGGCTAAGCACTGTGTGTGTATATATATATATATTACCCTCAGTGGTTTTCGTATTATGGATTTGTTAACAATTCATTCATTCATTCATTATTCATTTATTCATTATTAATTCGTCCATGGTTTGGTATTGTAGTTGTGGTAACTTGTGCGTTCTAATAGCTCTATAGTGACAACAATGCCTACTCAATGAGCAATGAAGTGATCAATGGTATATCATATATACTTCATTTTAATTTATTATTTTAGACGAACAGTTACAATTTCAGGTAAAATTTTGTTTTATTATTGTTCAAAACATGTCAACTAAACTTATTCACCATTATAATTTAATATTTAACATAAAAAGTGTTTTTCCAACACAAATTATTAGATTTTCATGCCAAAAACACCACCATTTTCGTCAGCCATTATAACTGTTTGACAACTAATTATCTGACAGTATTACAAACCGTTTTGATGAAGTTATTGACTCCGTAAACATCAGTTTTGACACCAAGACCACCTGTCTAAGTGTTGTAGTTCTAAAGATACAATTTTATTGATGTACCGGTGGCCATTTTGGATTAATTTCCACCATGGTGACAAATGTTATACTTCTGGCCGCGGTACACTTCACTGTTGGGGTCCTCTCAGTTGTTTTTTTGTTTTTTTCTGATGTTGAATTATTCTGTAATAATTGCAAGCATATTTTGAAATTAAAGTTGGTCGTTTCCTGTTAGAATATGTTGTTATTGATATTTTGTACACAAACTATAAGTATCCCAATTAATGTGCATTTCAATGTTTATTCATTAAAGATGAATATTATCTCTATGGAAATGAAAAAATAAGAAAGGAATATTTGTTTAACGACAATTGTATGGTAAAACGCGTGTCCAAGGTGTGTGGGAGGATGGGGGGAGATCATGCTCTTCCTCAAAAATACATTTAAACAAAGAAAGTGTTTTGTGTTCAACATTTAACGACACAACAGCACATTTTAATCTACGAATCTTTTATTTTTAACATGATTATTAATCAAAAGAAAGGAAAGGAAAGTTAAGTCTAACGACACGTCATCAAAGAAAGGAAAGGAAAGTTAAGTCTAACGGGGAAAGTGTCATATAGACCAACGCGTTAAAGGGTATATCCATCAGAAAACTAAAAGAGCAACAAACAAAAAAGGGTGGGGGTGGGACACTAGAATATTTTTATAAGGCACATCCCCGCATCTGTTTCTGGACAGCACAGTTTGGTCGACAGAAAAATGAAAGGATACAGGCATCCGCCACATAAGCAGCAAGGACCGTTTTTATTAACTTCCCCATAGAAGGAAGATTTGGGGTATACCACGTTTTTTCACGTAATAGTTATTTAGCACTGATGGAAACGGGGAAACTCGAATTCCATTGAAGGTAGTCGATCCTGCAACCCAAAGTACCTCGGGCCAACACTATCATTGAGAGGGGCGGGGTTTAGCTCAGGCCAACCCTATTACTGAGTGGGGCGGGGCCTAGCTCAGGCCAATCCTATTACTGAGTGGGGCGGGGTTTAGCTCACTTAGCTCAGTCAATTAAGTGCTCGCCTACGGTGCTTGCGTTGCAGGATCGAACCACATCGGTAGATTCATTCAACTGGATGTTTTTTTCTCGTTCCAACCAGTGCACCACAACTGGTCAAAGGCCGTGGTGTGTGCTTTCCTGTCTGTAGGAAAGTGCATATAAAAGATCCGAATTGAGGTTCCAGGCCAACTGTATTTTTTTTCGAATATATCTCTCGTTTTTATCCAGGTTACGGATTTACGAAGCTATCTTAGCGAATTTCACGGGAAAGGTTGCAAACTGACAGTTATGCCTAAACAGTCAATACTACATAGATAGCTGAAGTGTAGTGTTGTTTCCTTGTATCTCTTAATCTTTTTTTATATATATATATATATATAATATATTAATCTATATATATATATATATCATAGACCCTAATTTATATATTCAAGACCCCAATAGCAAATGCTCCCAAAACGTTTTCCTATATATAGGTAGAGGAACCTTGCATATATGAGCATATATTTATGAAATTGCACAGGTTTCGCAGCCTCGTTTACATTTTTACGAAATTCGATGACTGGACAATTAACAACATGATATAGAAAGTAAGTGCAACACAACAATGGTCGATTGTATCCATAGTCAGGCATAAACCAAGTTTGATCTAGAGGGTGTAGACTAACAAATCAAATGTCATCGACTACAGTAGTAACATATGTGGCTAAAACTCCTACCTGCAATGTATCAATCGACATAAACACCATGGATTTACATACTACCACCCCTCACCTTTACAGTGAATCACAAAAACATGGGGGACAAGCTGTTCATTTCAGAGATAACGGGTAGCATCTATGACCCAATTTCCGCACATTTGAGTACTTTTTTACAGGTATCCCATAATGTTTCAAGCACACAGTGGTACTAGATAAAATAAAATGGAATACATTTTTTGTCCAGATGAAACGAATTGTTGTTTTTTTACAACCAACACACTCACGTTTATCACCAAGCACAGGACCTGTGGTGTTAACTGCTCTATCAAATGGTTTGTGCACCTCGAACTTTTACCCAGCCGAAAATTATTTGCTTTTGTACTACCTATAGTGACAATATAGTTTTGGTGTTATGTTTATATGAATACACTGGATGACTTTCCATCAAAAAAATTTAATACAGGTGTCGTTTCCCGAACGTGTCATTTCTAACCACTTTAAAAGGCAAGGCAGTTGACAAATTATGCATTAAAATATTGCTCTATGTATCTGGATAAACTTATACAATGTTCAGCCTCCAGCAACATTAACTCTATCTTCTGGCCAAACATTTATTTCATTAGGGTCAAATTCCGTAAAAATGTGTCCTTTCCTAAACAGTCGTGTATACATATAAATGACGGCTAGGGTACACAAATGTGACGATTCAGTAGCATAAAATACAAACAATGCATGCACAGATTTAAGGAACAGTGGTGACTCATGGATTATCTGCTAATGATATTAGAGTCTATTACGGAATGTCCTTTCCTGAAAACATGTTTTACAACAGCCTCTGTAGTGCCCACAAATGTCGCAACGACCACAAATGTCGCAACGACCACGAATGTCGCAATGTTACAGCCATAAATGTCCTAATCGACCACAAATGTCACACGATCGACCACAAAGGTCACAAAGGTCTCAACCACAAGTGTCACAACGCTTAACGCCTCAAATGTCACTACGACAAATGACGCAACTCATTAACCACAAATGTCATAATTTACATTGACGTTTTTCAAATGTTTTCTTGTTTTGTCCTTTTGGGGTTATACCCTTAGCTCAAATATAGTAGCATCTATTCCCCTAAAATGTTTCATTATTAGTACCAACTTGGTGGTCTGAAAACTCGATATCAAATCAATATTACACTGTGAAAAAGCACTGTTGAATAAATTTATTTATGTTTTTTTTTTGTATGCCAGTGCATTCCATCTCATTTCTTCCCGATCTGGCAACTCCTATCTTTCAACTTCTTTCGTTGTCCACCTCCACATCCCAGTCCTTAGCTCTCCAACCGCGACAGGTGCTTGTCTCTTGTGGCTATCTGTGCCACACACCTGTTCCTTATCAGCTTTTTAGCTGTGTGCTTAGTCTGACCACTTCGGGGAGTGTTCAGTAGTTATTTCTGGCATTGTTAAGAGGTACTTGTAACCACCTACTATGCACCCCTACTACCGGCGGTCGTTAGTTAGTGCCGTGGGTCAGACCAGCTTTATTAGCGGCAGAGGACGAGGATGCCAGGTGGGTGCAGGGATATACACAGAGACTGCACCCGTGGAGGAAGTTGAGACAGGTAGGCGATGGTGTAGACAGCTCAGAAGACAGAGTCGGAGGAAATTGACAGAAAGGGTCAAAACAGATTGAAATCGTGGGAGAAATTGGAAAGTGTTTTATATTAAGATAATGAGAATGATAGGCAGAGGGTGATAGATGAGAAAGATGAATGAATGTGTGAGCCAGCTTTGACGGGATTTGAACCACTGTCGTCAGCTTGATTGTCCAGCAGCTTATCCACTAGACCACGGAGCTCACTTTTGAATAAAATGACTCAGCACTATATAAGTAATGTTAGTGTGAACAAGACTGTCATGTTCGGTCTAACTGCTATAAAGGTCACCTTTATTTAACAACCACGCATCAATAACGGGCACTTCAAGTGCTACATTTCGTATATCAATGCATCTATTTTAATCTGTATATAACGACCACATTCTAATAAAGTTGACTTTTTGTAAGTTCTTTGTTATATAGAGATTTACAGAAGACCTAGTAAGTTAGAAGAAAATGTGTGTCTAATCCATTTGTTAAAGCAATAATATATGTTTCAATCAATCAAATACTCAATGTATATAGTGTCCCACGAACTGCGATGTCATAATAGAGAAGAGAGAGACGTAGCTCAGCGAAAGAGCGCCCGACTGCGGTTACAGTGGTCCAAGGATCGATCCTTCTCATTGGACTCATTTAGTTATATCATGTGTTACAACCAGTGACCATTAACTAAAGTAGTGAACCATCGTGTACATCAATGAGTGCCAAAACAAGTAAATGCTAAATTAGGTAGACTATCATTAAATAGATATTTACAAAATATTTACTTGTCTGTTTAATAGGTAAGAAATAATCGACGAAAATCATTTTTATTTTATTTCTGACAGTACTTTAGTGCATCAAAGGACCGAGCTAAGTGCTATTGTATGAATGGTGCTGTAATAAAAGAACCCTTGTTGCTAAGATTAGTGAACGTTGCGGGAACGGGTTTGACAGTAATTAATATGTTTTAGCAGTCTTGTAAAACATACAGATTTTATTTTACCATTAACATTTATATAAACATTTAAAACCTCTCTCTCTCTCTCTCTCTCTCTCTCTCTCTCTCTCTCTCTCTCTCTCTCTCTCTCTCTCTCTCTCTCTCTCTCTCTCCCCCGCTGTGTGTGTGTGTGTGTGTGTGTGTGTGTGTGTGTGCGCGTGCATTGTAATTTTTGATCTCAGTGCCTTACAATAAAAGGTAGACATTTATTACTGTACCATACACACACATGACATCATATTTTAGTTCTGTAGCCATGTAATTATGTTACCCTTTTAATATTAAGACAGCAGTCTTGGGAGTTATTTAGAGAAATATAAAATATTATCGATACTTAACAAAGATGGGAAATAAGTTAATATCCTAAATAGTTTTCTTAATCAAAATAGGATAGCAATTCATTACCCCCGTAATTGTTTTTCCACTACAGCTAGTACATGGTCCAATTGAACAAGACAAAATTGTGTGCTTTCGAGAACCCAGTCCTACCAAGAAAAATGGGCTAAAAAATAATATGAAGAAGGCTTTAAATATGATAACACATCCTTGCACACATTTTTTTTCATGTGAGTGGTACATGTCACTGTTGCTGACGTTAAACACCTCGTCAGAATATTTGCCATCACTTGCTGCCCGGGTGGAAAGTTTCTTCAAAAGGTACATACAACCGCAACACTAGTAGTTACATGTATATGTCCCAACTAGAACAGCTAAAAGAAAGAAATATTGTTCTAAAATTGTGGACACATTAAATCTAAGAACAAATGATTCATATATAAATGAAATGAAATGGTTTATTTAACGACGCACTCAACACTTTTTATTTACAGTTATATGGCGTCAGACATATGGTAAAGGACCACACAGATATTGATGGAGGAAACCCGCTGTCGCCACTTCATGGGCTACTCTTTTCGATTAGCAGCAAGGGATCTTTTATATGCACCACCCCATAGACAGGATAGCACATACCACGGCCTTTAATGTACCAGTCGTGATGCACTGGCTGGAGCGAGAAATAGCCCAATGGGCCCACTGACGGGGATCGATCCCAAACTGACCGCGCTTTAAGCGAGCTCTTTACCACTAGGCTACATCTCGCCCCGGATGATATATAAATTTGCTATTACTTAAAATTAAAATGTTTTACAAGTGTAAGTAACTTGATACAGTTTACACATATGACCACTGTGAACAAATTATAGATATCCTGCTGCTTAAAATATTTTTACAATACAATGGGCATAACCAGTTACTATTTTGTATGATTGTAAATGTCACAATGAGAAAACAAGCTGTATTTTTTAAATCTAAGGCTTGTTCTTGGAAGCATGATTAGACCTACATGTAGTCCGGCTTTAACGAAGCATTTGAGATGCCCAAAAGAACAATTTAAATACACACATTACAGTGCCGTAGGAAGGTGCCAAAACGTGTGTGTGTGTGTGCGGGGGGGGGGGGGGGGGGGGGGACATATAAGTCTATAACCACAACTGAAGCAGCAGCAACAATATGATTACGTAATAAACAAAATCAACAACACTAACCCACAAACTAGAGGACGGGCACATTAAGGCAATACTTGTCTAAACCACTGGACTACAGGCTGGTAGGTACATGGGTCGCAGCCCGGTACCGGCTCCATCCCAGAGCGAGTTCTTAAGGGAATCGGTGGGTAGGTTTAAGGCCACTACACCTTCTTCTCTCTCACTAACCAATAACCAACTAACAACTAACCCACTGTCCTGGACAGACAGTCCAGATAGCTGAGGTGTGTGTGCTCAGGACAGCCTGCTTGAACATTCATAGGATAGAAGCACGAAAATAAGTTGAAATGAAACGTAGATAGCTGCCCTAAACTGAGTGAGGGGTATTCAAACTGTACTATTGTTTTCAGTTTACCAAGGCGAATGATGCTTTTGTTTGTTTTCTGGTTTGTTTGTTTGTTTGTTTGTGCTGTGTTTGTTTTATTTTAGTTTTGTCTTGTTTTGTGGTTTGTGTCTTGTTTGTTTCTTTCTTTTGTTTGATCGATCGATAAATTGCTTACCTCAAGTGCTGGGGTGGAAGGATTAGATACCCTGGGTGGATTTATTCTTTAAATGTTTAGGTTTTTTTCTTCTGCCAGTCAGTGCAACATCACTGGTATATCAAAGGCCGTGGTATGTGCTGTCCTGTCTGGGAAAGTAAATATGAAAAATCATTTGATTCTAATGTAAAAAAAAAAAAAAGTAGCAGGTATCCTCTGTACAAAGACTACATGAAATGTTTGACATTTAACAGCCGAAGATTAATGTGTTCCAGTGGTGTCGCTAAACAGAACAAACATTTCATCATCACCATCATCAGATGCAGCATATTCAGTGGCGGATCCACAAAATCCATTTAGCGGGGACCTAATGACATGAGGCAGAGTGCCAAGGGAACTTTGGGGGAGCTTTGGACGGGGATAAAAATTAATATAATTATAATAAAATTATAACTGTCGCAAAATGTAGGGGTGGGGTGGGGGGTGGGGGGGGGGGGGTGAGCCCCTGACCCACCCACCTTCGTCCACTTAAATATACTTATATCTGGTTGGGTTGTGTGTTTGTTTTGTTTGTTTTTATTGTTTTGGGTTTTTTTGTAGTCGGTTTTGTTTTGTTGTTGTTTTAGGGGGTTTTCGGTTTGGGTTTTTTGTTTGTTATTGCTTTGTTTGTTGTTTTGTTTTGTTTTGTTGTTGTTTTGTTGTTGTTATTTTGTTGTTGTTTTGTTGGAGGGTTTTGGTGGGGGGTCTTGGGGGCAGAGGTTTATTATTCTATTCTATATATTTATTTTATTGTTTGTTTCTGTATCGGTTTATTTATTTTTGTTTTGTTTTTGTTTTTGTTTTTGTTTTTGTTTTTGTTTTATTTTATTTTATTTTTATTTTATTTTATTTTATTTTTATTTTTTATTTTTTTCATAGAAGACATACTGTTTTGGTCGACTTGGTGTTTCGAGGGGCGGGACGCATTCCAGCGGTAAGCGCTCGCTTAATGCGCGATCGGTTTGAGATCGATCCACGCCGGAGGGCCCATTGGGCTATCTCTCGTTCAACCAGTGCTTTCTTTTTTTCCAGTTTTGAAAAATGAGGGTTCTGTAATGTGATTGGTAATCAACTAAACGATAACTAATAACATTACTGCCCCAAGGTAGCGCTTTACCTCTGGGCTAGGTATTTACCATTGAGCATATTCATTCACTGCCTCAGCTTGAGTTACCTCCAGCCCTCTCTTCATTGATATTGATACGCGAGTGCGAGTGCGAGTGCGAATAATTTTTACATGCTCATATACCACTAGAGGTTCGAGCATGTCCGTCCCGGGGCCTGTCTCTGGATAGCCAGGGAACGGTCCCGGGACAGAAAAAAATTCTACTCATTAAATTTGGTCGCTAGATTAGATCGGGTGGTCAAAATGTTAATGGAATTTTAAAAAAAAGAAAAAAAAGGTTACAAGCCAAAAATGAAAAGAATTAACTGCTCGGTCGAATATTTATATAATTTGGAGCATTTTAGAACGACAGTCCAAAAATAAATACGAGAAAGAAGAGAGGATCGGACTATTTAATAATATTTTAAAAAAAAAAGTAATTTTGACATAAACTTTTGAACGAAGGTCTAAAAGTTTAAAGTCCGATCTATATGTCCACGTGAGTGGCGTCGTTAAGGCCATTAGGGTGTACACATCTTGTAGGGACGAGATGGGTTGCATCCCGTCAAGAAAACCCTACACGTTGAAGGTGTAGTGCTGTGCTGAAATACAGATCTTGAGAAACCGGATCCGTCTGAACGAGAGAGAGAATCAGACTAGGGTATAGTCCAGTCGTCATGGGTTGGTATAATGGTGCAGACGGGCCCGACTCCGGAGGATACGAGATGGTATCACAATAAAACAAAGTAAAGTCTAGAAAAGAGTAGTAGGGGCCGACCCCGCTTCCTATTTCTTCTTAGAGTGGGGCGGTCAATCTTCCAGTGCTGCTAGGACAGGCTCGGACATGTAGAGACTAAACGCGAACAACCGTGGCGTTCTGCAGAATGGCCGTCATACGAGTTACGAAAAAACCTAGTCAACATAGTCAGACGGAGAAATGACGTGGAGGCAAGGAATCTCGCTGAAAAAGAATCCAACCTGGTGGTGCAGACTGTCGAAACGGGAAGCGTTCTGGACAGCGTTCAATCAGTTCCAATGGCCGCATACATCCCAGTAAAAACACTTCACTTCGCTGACAAAAACAACGAAGTGAAGGATCCCCAAGTCGAGCCGGGAAAGCACGTGCAGTGTGCACAAGCGAAACAAACACATCTTACCACGTCGAGCTCCAGACTGGGAATGTATTGATATGCACGTATCATGGAATGATGGAGGTGACTCAAGCTACAAATGCCTCTATAACAAAGCATAAGATTACAAACTTCATATAATATGCAAGAGGCTAGTATCAGGCTGACGTTACATGTCGTTCAATATATTAAGAGAACAGATTAGCATTTCGTCCTAATGAATAAATGAGTATCCATCTCATTAAATACAACTAACATATTTTCTTCAGACAATTGAGTATGTATCGAAAAAGAGACATTTGTAAGTAATAACGTCCTAATTATTTTCAGGACCAATTCCAAACACTCGAAAATGAACTGTCAACATTCAGCGAAAAGGGCTCGGTCTTGATAATGGGTGATTTTAACGCTAGGACTGGGGATACTCGTCTACCTATAGTAGACTACATAGAACATGATCCCACAAATCACATACCTTTTCCATCTGATTACATTTCCGATAGCATATACCGACAACGACACTCGCAGGACATAACTTACAATAATCACGGCAAAAAGTTAATTGAACTATGTAAAACAAGTGGTGTCAGAATACTCAACGGACGAACACCTGGGGATTATCTAGGAAAACTCACATGCTTCAACTACCAGGGAAACAGCGCAGTTGACTATGTTCTAACCGATGACAGAACTATGAAACATGTAGTCGGTCTTTACATATCTTACTTAACAGAAGAATCTATCCACTGCTCCTTATCTGTCATACTGAAATGTAACATAACCCATACCAGTAGTGACACTATTCCACTTCATCCAATACATACAAAATATCAACTGTCTGAAAAAAACAAGATGGCATATATAAACAGTCTCCTAGGAGATGAAGCACAATACAAAATACAAACTTTTATGAATGACCCCATCAATAACTCCTACACAAATATAGAAACAGCAGTAAACAAGTTCAACAACATACTCATTGGAGCAGCATCTAGATCATGTCCCAAAACTCGCATCTGCAATAACAAAACAAAAAAGCTAAAAATTAAACAAATGCCAATAGACATCCAAAAACTCAAGAGTAAATTTACCGAAGTTGTTAAATCACTATCTAAGGAACCTAATAACACTAGAATTAGGGGAAAATACATCCAATATAAAAAACAACTAAAGAAAGCAAAGAAAGCACACAAACAATCGGAAAAAACCATGTTGTATGACAAACTCCAAAACCTACACAACAGTAACCCACAGGCCTATTGGAAAATAATAAATAACCTAACAGAAAGAACCAGCAAATGTATCAACCTGCCAGAAAATATGGCAAAGAAAATACACGAACATTTTAGAGATATAAATGCTGAACCTACCCAACACACAACCGTGAATATAGAATCTGATGCTAGATTGCTCGATGAACTTTTGATAACGGAATCCACCCAAACTAATAACAATGTACTAGACCAAAGTATCACGATCAAAGAGATTAAAACAGCCCTACAATCACTGAAAAACAATAAGGCATGTGGCTTAGACCAAGTTACAAACGAAATGTTAAAATATGGAAATGAAATCATCATATCACCCATAGCAAAATTATTCAACACAGTATTCCAGTATGGGATATTACCTTCCTCTTGGACAGTTGGTTATATCACACCAATACACAAAAAGGGATCTAAACAAGACCCAAACAACTATAGGGGAATTACCATTACAAGCTGTCTAGGGAAAATATTCTCCTCCATATTAAATAAACGATTAACACGTCACATTGAATCAGAAAACCTAATAGCATACAACCAAGCTGGCTTTAGAGAGAATAGAAGAACTACAGATAACATTTTTATCATAAAAACGCTGATTAACAAATACATTGAACAGAAAAAAAGCAAGCTTTATCTCTGTTTCATTGATTTCCACAAAGCATTCGACACTGTTTGGAGAACCGGCTTACTCCTTAAATTACTTAGACTGGGTATTGGCGGGAAATTCTTTCAGATCTTAAAAGCTATGTACAGCAAAACCAAACTAGCCGTCAAAATTAACAATCAAATAACTGACATGTTCCCATCTACAGTAGGAGTGAAACAGGGAGATAATTTAAGTCCCACTATGTTTAACATATATTTAGCCGATATGACATTCTCCAGCGACTGCCACTCGCCCCACCTACTAAATGAAAGAGTGTCGCATTTATTATGGGCAGATGACCTAGTAGTTTTATCAGAAACTCAACAAGGTCTACAAAAAGCGTTAGACGAACTCCACACTTATAGCCAACAATGGCACTTATCAGTCAACTTAAAAAAGACAAACTCCATGGTTATACAGAAAGGAAAACCAAAACATGTAGCATTTCAGTACGGCATGGAGCAAATCGAACAGACACACATATATATCTATTTGGGCTGTACCATTAAAACCAATGGAAACTTGAGTACAACCAAAACAGATGTTGCTACTAAAGGACGTAAAACCCTATTCAGACTCCAAAAATCCTTTTCTGGATCACCTCCACCTCCCCAGATATATAACAAACTATTCGACACCCTAATCAAACCGATCCTTCTCTATAACTGTGAAATCTGGGGCATTGAACTAAATAATAAGATGAAAATACATGACCCTAATAAACTACTAGACATTTTAGAATCGGAACCATTCGAAAAAGTACATATAAAATTTTGCAAATTCAACTTACAGGTAGGAAGAAACACAACCAATATTGCATGTAAAAGTGAACTAGGCAGATACCCACTAATAAATGAAATAAATCAGAAAATTATAAGCTACTGGGCACATCTACAAAATCTACCTCAAGAACGCACACTTCTACTTGATGCAGCTCAATACAGCAAGCTACTTGATAACAATAACAAAAACAGCTTTCACAACTACACAACAAACATGCTTAAGAAAACCTGCATCGACATAACAGCTATTGACACTACACCAAAAAACAAGAAAACTCTCAACAAACTAGTAACCGAAAAACTACAACACAACTACAGGCAATACTTTAAACAAAAATTAAAAGACTCCGAAAAACTGTTATATTATAAACACATAGTACGACCATATCAACTTGCCCTATACCTCGAAACATTAAATAATTGTAACCTAAGAAGACATGTAACTAAAATTAGAATATGTGCACACCGCCTCGAAATCGAAAGAGGCCGGTATCACAATATTCTCAGAAAAGACCGACTCTGCAAGCTTTGCAAAGAGGCAGTGGAAGATGAGGCACATTTTCTCGTGGACTGCAAACAGCTAGAAACGAACAGGAGAAAATATTTTATTACACTCGCACAAGAATTCCCAATATTCCAAACACTAAATAAATACGAAAAATGTTATTATATCATCAACTGCCCTAAAACACAACTCATTACAGTCGCACAACTCTGCTCAGATTTGGACACAGCACGAACTAGCCTTCTAACTAGACCCCCTGCCACTTAATAATATTTATTCATTTTAATTAACCAAATATTGAAGAACAGACAAAAGACAATAGAACCTGTTACACTACATGTACTTTATTAAACAAGAGTTGTAGTTTAGTTGTTTTTTTGATGTTAGCGTTTAATTTTATGTACTTTATTTTTGCTGGTCAACCAGACTATGTTTTTATTATACATATATGAACATGGAAATAAAGTTATTGTATTGTATTGTATTGTAATTAGCGTCCTGTCATTGTTAACCTGTAGCGATATTTAATGACGTCTTACACCCCCGAGAGATTTCATAGCATGGGCGTACATAGGATTTTGAAAAGGGGGTTCCAAAATAGATTGCAGAGATATTGGGCATATATTTCTATGTTGAGTAAATATAATAATGTCAGATATCAATGTCAGATATATTAAATTATAAAAAAAGCGATTTCGGGGGGGGGGGGGTCGGTCGAACCCATCGACCCCCCCCCCCCCCCCCCCCCATGTACGCCCATGCATATATACATTAATTGTTCTTTGGAACTGCGAAATTGCCATAAGCGTACGAGACATGGGCGCTATGGATAAAACCTCAGTCAGGTAAAAATTATGCAGATATTCGGGCAAAATGTGCTAACCTGAGACCTTTTTACCATATATGTCCAACATTCTACCCACAAAATTAGTTCTAATCCATGTAAAAATGCATAGTGATCCGTTTGCAACCCTGTATAGCGTTGTTTGGTAGCAAGAAGGAAATGTTTTATTCAAAGACACACTCAACACATTTTATTTACGGTTATATGGCGTAAGACATATGGTTAAGGACTACACAGATATTGAGAGAGGAAACCTGTTGTCGCCACTTTATGGGCTACTCTTTTCGATTAGCAGAAAGGGATCTTTTATATGCACCATCCCACAGACAGGATAATACATACCACACCAATGCATGTATGTATGTATCTTTATTATTATTATTATTGTTGTTGTTGTTATTTTTTTTATTATTATTACTGTTATTACTATTATTATTATTATCATTATTATTGTTATATCACATTTTAAAAACACATTCAGAATTACAGCGAGAAATAGCCCAAATGGGCCTACTGACAGGCATCGATCCCAAATCGACCGCCCACCAAGCGAGCCCTTTACAACTGGACTACATCCCGACCCTACCGGCCTCGGTGGCGTCGTGGTTAGGCCATCGGTCTACAGGCTGGTAGGTACTGGGTTCGGATCCCAGTCGAGGCATGGGATTTTTAAGCCAGATACCGACTCCAAACCTGAGTGAGTGCTCCGCAAGGCTCAATGAGTAGGTGTAAACCACTTGCACCGACCAGTGATCCATAACTGGTTCAACAAAGGCCATTAATATGTGCTATCCTGCCTGTGGGAAGCATAAATAAAAGATCCCTTGCTGCCTGTCGTAAAAGAGTAGCCTATGTAGCGACAGCGGGTTTTCACTAAAAAAAAAAAACCTGAAAAAAAAAAAGTGTCAGAATGACCATATGTTTGACGTCCAATAGCCGATGATAAGATAAACAAAATCAATGTGCACTAGTGGCGTCGTTAAATAAAACAAACTTTACTTTTTATACATCCCGAGCGTAGCGTGATCTGGACCTGGCCGGGGGGGGGGGGGGGGGGGTCGAATATGAACCAAGTGGACCTTTTTCTATTTTGTTTTTGCACCACCAGAAACTCCATATATGTATAAATCTGTATGTTTTAGTTCTGAAAGCGGACCATTTGCTTCAGCGGGGGGCATCAGCGTCCGACCCACCCCCACCCCGA
>NC_054703.1:32710550-32761810 GCF_016097555.1 Gigantopelta aegis | reverse complement strand
AGTTTAGATTTTGGCGCGTAGCTTGCATTAAAGTGTTAGCTAATGAGGTTTTGAAATTCACAATAATGACTTAATTGTTGATCGAATCAGCAAAGATTGAGCTGAGTGAATGGGATTGACTAGATGTGACACTGCATTTTATATTTAGGGCCGTTAAAAAAAAAGAGTAGCAGGTCGACATCGTTTTGGCTTCGTACACAATAGCCTAGGCCCAAATATAACTGCCTATCTTATCGCAATTTCAACTGATGGCCACACTTTTAAATTACACTATTTTGTACAAGGTCGGTTAGATACGTTAATAACCACTCAACAAAACATTTTCAACAGCAATTTTGCTCTCAATGTTTTCAAGCGTTCGGGAAAAGGATGCGTCATGTACCCAGTTTATTTTATTGCAGTGAGATGCCAAGTGACGTCATTCGAATACTGACGTCATTAAAAACAAAACAAAAAAAACAACCTAGTTAGATATTGAGTAATTCTTATGACATAAGTAATATCTTACACTGGTGTGTAATATATATATATACTCTTCAAAAGAAGAAACGCAAAACCACATTGTCGTAACATTTGGAGAATTGATTTAATTATTGAATGGTGAGTCCGATAATTACCAAATGTTGCAGGATTGTTCACAATTCACTCTAGTCCATTGTGAGTAAGTGATAGGACACACCACCAAGGTCAAGGTCATCTGGAGTCAATACCGGGTGTGGCCTCCGCGTGTGTTGACAACTGCCTGGCACCGCCTGCCCATTGAAGCAACCAGAGTACGGATGACGTCCCGGGGGATGGTGGCCCACTCGGCCTGCAAGGCTGCTGCCAGCTCGGGCAGGGTCTGGGGCTGTGGTTGTCGCTGTCGGAGGCGTCGGTCCAACTCGTCCCATAGATGCTCAATTGGGTTCAAATCCGGTGATATCGATGGCCAAGGAAGGACATTAATGTTGTTGTTCTGTAGGAAAGCCGTTGTGAGACGTGCTGTGTGAGGCCTGGCGTTGTCATGTTGGAACACTGCGTTGGCGTTGGCCATAACTGGAACGATGTGTGGCCTGAGGATCTGGTCAATGTAGCCCTGTGCATTCAGGTTGCCCTGCACGTGGACCAGGTCAGTTCTGCCAGTGTGTGAGATGGCTGCCCACACCATGACACTACCCCCGCCGAATCTGTCCACTTCCTGCACGCAGTTTGCCGCATAACGTTCACCACGACATCTTCCATCATGACGTCGGAGCAGAAATCGGGACTCGTCACTGAACCACACCTGTCTCCATCGCAGTTGAGGCCATTCTCGATGAATCTGGCACCACTGCAGTCGGAGTCGACGGTGTTGTGGTATTAAGATGACACCTCGAACTGGACGTCTGGCACGAATTCCTACCTCACGTATGCGGTTCCGTACGGTCTGGTCGGATATCCTGCGCAAACCTGGTATTGCTGCGGCTGTGGAGGTGGCAGTAGTCAATCGTTCCCGAAGGTGGCGTACCCGGATGTAGCGGTCCTGCCCGGGGGTAGTGACCCGTGGTCGACCGGATCTAGGGAGGTCACGTGTTGATCCATGTTGCTGGTAACGGTCCCACAGTCTGGAGATGGTGCTTGGGGACACATGGAATGCCCTGGCAACGGCCGTTCTGGATTCGCCTGCGTCTAGTCGGCCGATGGCATTGTTTCTCTGCGGTTCACTGAGACGTGGCATGTCCTGGATTGTCAACTGTCGGCCAGATACAGAGGCCAGGCAAGCGAACACCCTGCACTTTTATACTGTCGGTGTTCATGTTGCACGTGCAGACAACGCACGTGCAGTGGTGACATGGTTTGCACGTGGCTGCGTTTTTGCGAATATTCACATTTTGGAACTTTATTGTACAGTAGCTGCGTTTTATCGAATGTAACCGTGGGAATGTGTTTGGGACATGCAATGACCTTATATTCACAAAGCATGAACCGGTAGGAAACATAAAATCGGAGTTATAACCCATTTGTACCCTTTTGCGTTTCTTTTTTTGAAGAGTATAGATTGGACGCGGTGTGTGTGTGCGGTCTAAGTGCCGCGTCTGTTATGTCGGTGGCTTGCGTTTTGAGCATATACACCACATACGATTATTCCATTGCGGCTGGCTGCATGCGTTTTGAGCATATACACCACATACGATTATTCCATTGCGGATGGCTGCATGCGTTTTGCAGACTACGCATTGCACGCATCCAGTCTAGACGATCTCATTGAAACTAATGTATTTCGATTTATTTATTTTTTGAGCTGGACCGCACGCCGTATTCAATTTATATGAACGTTTATAGAGAATTAAAAATACAGAACAACATACGGTACATCAGTAATGTTTGACGTACTTGTTGTTATGATAATTTAATGTCTAAATTATACACAATCTCAATTGTTTGATGTTACACAGAAAACACGCTTCCATATCACATTTTCGAGTTTATTGTAATATTGTATCCATTGTACGATATCAGAAGATCGAAAAGCGTTTATAGATTTTAAAGGTTTGTCAGCATTTAACGTATTGTGTGTGTGTGTGTGTGTGTGTGTGTGTCTGTGTGTGTTAGTGTGTGTGCGTGTATGTATGTGTGTGTTAGTGTGTGTGTTAGTATGTTTTGTGTGTGTGTGTGTGTGTGTGTGTGTGTGTTAGTTGGAGTAATAGTAGGAGTAGAAGTAGTAGTAGTAGCAGTGGTAGTAGTAATAATAATAGTTGTGTAGTAGTAATAATAATAGTTGTAGTAGTGGTGGTGGTCGTAGTAGTAGTAGTAGTAGTAATAGTAGTAGTAGTAGCAGCAGCAGCAGCAGTATTGCTTTTGTATTAGTAATTTCTTTTGTTTCTTTTGCTAAACGACACCACTAGAACATGTAGAAAACACTATTCAGTTCGCTTTTATTGATTTGTATAAATGGTTAATTTAATAAAAACCGGTGTAAAAGGAACGCAGGTCCGTAGGAACAGTAGTCTTATCGGACCTCCATAGCTTAGGAACCATAGTCCTACCCGGACTTTCATTCCTGGTTTATTTTTAAGTTGTTTTTATCCTAGGACTTGTATTCCTACCGGACTTAAATTCCTTCTACAGCAGTGACAGAAATACTAGTCCGGCAAATTAGATGTCCGTTTATTATACTCTGCAATTTGCACGAGCTGCCAGAAAGACACGAGAAAAAAAGTGAGGTTTTGGCAGCCTTCCATCGTAGTGTGATAGATAAGTGTACGAGTCTCTTAAGATTATTCTGGGTTCAAATCTCCATGTCAAAAAAATATTTTTAAGTTTGAGTATCAACTTTTTTTTTTTTTTACGTCATAGACTTGTAATCGTCTTACATTTTTGTTACCATATTGAAGTAGGACGAATATCTTGCTTTTTTCAAAGTATATAAAGCAACTACAGATATAAAGTAGGCTATAAGTCCATGTGTTCAACACGAAGAAATATACCCCCCCCCCCCCCCTCCCCTCTCAATATGTAGCCCAAAATTGTTTTTAAAATATATACATGAAAACTGGTAACTCTAAAAAACTAACATTTGGTGAACAACAAAAGACAATTTCTATATGCACGAACATAATTTTTAATAATATGTTTTGTTAGTTTATATTTTGACGGTAAGTCACAATCTGATTAATTGTGATTTTTTAATCTTTGTCCGATCGGACTTCCATTCCTCGGAATCCTAGTCTGTGGGACCTGTATTCCTAGGAATTTAAGTCTGTGGGACGTGCATTTCGAGGAATGTAAGTCCGTGGGACTTTTATTCCTGGTACTCCTAGTCCACAGGACTTTCAATTCTAGTATTCCTAGTCCTCTGGAATTTATTTCCGATAGTTTGCTTATTACATATGTATGATTTCTGAAAATCCCTGAAATAAAACTTTAAAAACTGTACTTAGTTCTAGTAGTTAGTACTTATAACTAGTACTATAATGACCAGTTACTACAATATAAAATAACAGAAATAATAAGCATGAAAATTTGACTTTTATTGATGAACAATTAAAACTAGCATCAAAACACTTGAAATTAATTATTACTGACTGCCTTATGGCAGTTTCGACCATAAAAAGCATAAGATACCAGTTGGGGAAAGGGTATCTGTATTATACCTGGCCGTTAGGAACACCATAAGCGTTAGAGACTGGGTGGAAGTTGGGGTCGGGGGGGGGGGGGGGGGGGGGGGGGGGGGGGGGTCAATGTACACGTTCGGGCAAAATGAGCTGGCCTAAAATCTTCACCAAGCATTTCCATAATTCTACTCACAATATTAGTTGTAATCCATTTAAAAATGCAGACTGATTTGTTTGGAATCCTATTTAGCATCTTGGTAGTAATGCGAATATAAATATACGTTGTGTTCCAGATTCGGACATTTTCGTTTCATTCGGGCAATAATGATCAGCATGCCTCCCCCACCCTTCTCCCAAAAAGGGCGTCTGAATGCCTATTGCGACCAAAACGGTCAGGTGTAAAAGTGTCATGAGTAGTTAGTCTGTTTAAAAGGATCTTTGTAAATTGTGTGTGCATATTATTGACAGTATGATAATTGTTCAGGGATTACTGTTTTGTTTTAGTCGGTGTAGTAGCCCATTGAGGCATGGGATTTTTTAATCCAGATACCGACTCCAAACCGTGAGTGAGTGTTCCGCAAGGCTCTGTGGGTAAGTGTAAACCACTTGCACCGACCAGTGATCCATAACTAGTTCAACAAAGGCCATGGTTTGTGCTATCGTGCCTGTGGGAAGCGCAAATAAAAGATCCCTTGCTGCTAATCGGAAAGAGTAGCCCATGTAGTGGCGACAGCGGGTTTCCTCTCAAAATCTGTGTGGTCCTTAACCATATGTCTGACGCCATATAACCGTAAATAAAATGTGTTGAGTGCGTCGTTAAATAAAACATTTCTTTTTTTTTTCTTTCTATTGATAATGGTGAATACATTTTGGTCGATACAAATCTCTTTAGCATATAATGATGTGACTATTGATAACGGTGATTACATATTGTTCAATATGAATTGTTTTAGCATATAATATTATGTCTATTGATAATGGTGAATACGTATTCTTTAATATGAATCTTTTTAGCATATAATATTGTGCTTATTGATAATGCTGAATACGTTTTGTTCAATACGAATCTCTTTAGCATATAATATTATGTCTATTGATAATGGTGAATACATATTTTTCAATATGAATCTCTTTAACATATAATATTGTGTTTATTGATAATGGTCAATACATATTGTTCAATATGAATCTTTTTAGCATTTAATATTGTGTTTATTGATAAAGGAGAATGCATCTTGTTCAATTCGAATCTCTTTAGCATATAATAATGTGTTTACTGAAAATGGTAAATAATAAAAAAAATTATATCTCGTTCAATACGAATCTTTTCAGCATGTAATATTGTGTTTATTGATAACGTCGAATACGTCTTCTTCAATACTGAACTCTTCAGTAGATAATATTGTGTTTATTGATAATAGAAAATACTTCAATATTGACCTCTTCAGCATTTAATATCGTATTTAAAAATAACGGGGAATATGTCTCCTTTGGGATGGTGTGCTGGGGTGTCGTTAAACATTCCTTCATTCATTCTTTGATATTGATTTCTTCAGCAGATAATATTGTGTTTATTGTTAATAAATGGATAAAACGTCTTCTTTCATATTAACATCTTCTGCGGGTTCCAGCCAATGCACCACGGCTGGTACATCGAAAGCCGTGGTATGTGCCATCCTGTCTATGGGATGGCGCATATAAAAGATCCCTTGTTGCTAATCGAAAAGAGTAGCCCATGAAGTGGCGACAGCGGGTTTCCTCCCTCAATATCTGTGTGGTCCTTAACCATGTCCGACGCCATATAACCGTAAATAAAAGGTGTTGCGTGCGTCGTAAAATAAACCATTTCCTTCCTTCTTCTGCAGGTAATATTAAGCATCTCGTTCAATACAAATTTCTTCAGCATGTAATTAACTACGACTAATCGGGCTTCAATTTTCGTGGAAGATCTAATTGGCCGAATGGTTAAGCCATGCGAATCGGTGCAGTTAACACTTTGTGTTTTTAAATATTATATTTACTGGATCGACGTTTCTGCTGGTGGACTATTAGTTTCCAGTTTTTTTGTTTTGTTTTTTAACGACACCACTAGAGCACATTAATTTATTATTCATCGGCTATTGTATGTCAAACATATAGTCTCAGAGAGGAAACGAGCTACATTGATTTTTCATTAGTAGCAAAGATATTTTATATACACCATTCAATAGACAGGATAGCACATACCACAGCCTTTGATATTCCAATCGTGATATAGCCTAATGGGCCCATCAACGGGTATCGATCCCAGACCAATCGCGCAGCAGGCGAGCCCTTTACCACTGGGCTATGTCCCTTTACCACTGGACTAAGTCCCGCCCCATACCAGTCTTAAGGAATGAAGGGAATGTTTTATTTAACGACGCACTAAACAGTTATAACATATGACGTCAGATCAGTGACGTATCTACGGAAAATAGCGCCTATGGCAAGCACTGAAATTGCGCCCATGTCCAAACATCTGCCACCCATCTTTTAGATAACATCTGGCTTTAATAGAAACTGCTCAGTGGCGCGCCCCTTCAAGTGGCGCCCAGTGCACGTGTCATGCCTGCCATACCGTAGGTACGCCACTGCGTCAGATATATTGTTAAGGACTACACATATATTGAGTGAGGAAACCCGCTGTCGCCAGTTCATGGGCTACTCTTTTCGATTAACAGCAAGGGATCTTTTATATGTACCATCCCACAGACCGGGTAGCATATACCACAGCCTTTGTTACACCAGTCGTGGAGCACTGGCTAGAAGGAGAAATAGCCCAATGGGGCCACCCGAAGGGGATCAATTCTAGACCGACCGCGCATCAAGCGAACGCTTTACCACTAGGCTATGCCCCCCCCCCCCCCCCCCCCGCCCCCACACACACCAGCCTTAAGAACACTGGCTTCAACACTAAGCTACTAGGGCATTATTAATGCAATTTCGCAGAGGTAAAAAGAAATTATGTTAATTGATACAAAAACAACAACATATGGCTGGAAATTGTGGTAAATGGATGTGGTAAATGAATCTTTACACAGATGTTCGGCTGATACCAAGAGATGTAAATCACGCAAACAAAACCAAAGTGAGAGTGAAAAAAACCCACAACAAAAACGTACTTAAGGTTGCGATCATTATAACTGCATTGTTCTGATAGTCACGATCAAAAGGCATTATTATAAATTATCTATTGTAATAGCCAAATAGGTTAATAACAAAGTGATCAGTTCAATGTCGTATGCGCGAGCAACAAGCAATAGAAGAGAGCTATGTAGAGAATCGAATTGTCAAAAATACAAATAATAACAATAAATAACTCACAAAAAAATAATAACACCCCCCCCCCCCCCCCCCCCCCCCCCCCCCCCCCCCCCCAAAAAAAAAAATAATCCAAGTTACTCTAACTCAAGTTTCATTTTTTTAACTTTTAAAATAGATCGGAACGGTATCCTGCCATTTGATGCGCTGTTTGTCTAGGATCGATATCCGACGGTGGGGCCTTTGAGTTATTTCTCGTTCTAGCCAGACCACCACGACTGGTTTATTAAATGCCGTGGCATGTGTTATCCTGTTTGTTGGATGGTGCATATAAAAGATCCCTTCCTGCTAATGGAAACATATAGCGGGTTTCCTCTCTATATGTAAAAATTAGAAAATGTTTGACATCCAATAGCCAATGATTAATAAATCAATGTGCTCTAGTTGTGTAGTTAAACAAAACAAACTTTAACTTTGTCTTTATGTAAATTAATTTTTGTTGTTATTTTTTGTTTGTTGGTATGGTTTTGTTTGTTTTGTGGGTTTGTTTGGGGGGGGTTCGGTTGCGGGGGTGGGGGGGGGGAGTTGAGGGATTGCGGGGGACGTTGTTGTGTTTTTGTAATTGCTTGTGCTATGGCTTTGTCTCAGGTTATTTCAGTAAGAACGCCCTTGATCGTCCCTGGCACCGAGCCAATGACTCGATGACCGTTATGTATATTTACTCCAGTAAGAACGCCCTTGATCGTCCCTGGCACCGAGCCAATGACTCGATGATCGTTATGTATATTTACTCCAGTAAGAACGCCCTTGATCGTCCCTGGCACCGAGCCAATGACTCGATGATCGTTATGTATATTTACTTCAGTAAGAACGCCCTTGATCGTCCCTGGCACCGAGCCAATGATTCGGATGATCGTTATGTATATTATTAGGTCAATAAGAACGTCCTTACTCGTGCCTGGCACCGAGCCAATGATTCGGATTATTGTTATGTGTATTTATTTCAGTGAGAACGCCATTGGTCGTCCCTGGTACCGAGCTAATGACATGGATGCTAGTAACGAGAAGGCGAGAAAGGCGTACAAAGCCTTAATGACTATCACCATCCGGAAACCTACGAGTCCCGAGTTCATACAATTCTCGGAGGAGGTGAAACGAACAGCCAGCGAATTATACCCGAACGTTTCCAACGGCGATGGACAGGTATTTTCCTTTTTGATGTCAAGAATAACAATGACAGTATAACAGTATATTATTACCTATTGGTTGTACTAGACAAAATGAAATCACATAGGAAACAATGTTAACATGCATTTAAAACATATTGTTTAAAGGCATACTGTCACAGATTTAAGGACCTTATTTCTCTAATAATGGATAATAAATAAAAATTACATTAATTGTTGGAAACCAAATCTAGCTATCGTAGGCCTATCACCTTAACTGAACCATGATGCAATAAAATCCATGTCTTAGTTTTTGAATTATGGCCATCGGGCATAAGGCTGGTAGGTACTTGGTTCGCAGGCCGGTACCGGCTCCGATCCGATAGCGAGTTTTAACGACTTAATGGGTAAATGTAAGACCACTACACCTTCTTTTCTCTCACTAACAGCTAACAACTAACCCACTGTCCTGGACAGACAGTTCAGATATAGCTGAGGTGTATGCCCAGGACAGCGTGCCTGAACATTAAAATAAGTTCAAATGAATGTATAGGATGTTGAAATACCCACAGTACTAGACTATCAATAGTCATGGTTTAAACTGTGCCTGGATGTTAAACATGTTATTAACTTCCTTCGTTACAGGTAAACCGTTTCGTGGAAGCGTTTTATGATGGTGTTATTCTGTACGGCCTAGCACTGAACGAAACTTTGGCGGCTAACGGGAATGTTTCTGATGGTTCAGCTATCACACAGCGGATGTGGAACAGGACTTTTGAAGGTGTGGTCTGAAAGAAAGAAGTGTTTTATTTAACGACGCACTCAACACATTTTATTTACGGTTATATGGCGTCAGACATATGGTTAAGGACCACACAGATTTTGAGAGGAAACCCGCTGTCGCCACATAGGCTACTCTTTTACGACAGGCAGCAAGGGATCTTTTATTTGCGCTTCCCACAGGCAGGATAGCACAAACCATGGCCTTTGTTGAACCAGTTATGGATCACTGGTCGGTGCAAGTGGTTTACACCTACCCATTGAGCCTTGCGGAGCACTCACTCAGGGTTTGGAGTCGGTATCTGAATTAAAAATCCCATGCCTCGACTGGGATCCGAACCCAGTACCTACCAGCCTGTAGACCGATGACCTGCCACGACGCCACCGAGGCCGGTCAAGGTGAGGTCTGTGTTGTGCTGGTAGAGGTTACCTTGTACCAAATTCATTTCTATTGCCGATAATATTAATGAAGATGCGGTCTTTGTTGTACTGGTAGATGTTCCAATATACCTCATATTTCTATTGCAGATCATTTTAATGAATGTTTCTTCTTTGTTGTGTTGGTAAAGTCGATTGCTGTTTGCTTCTTCATGTTTCGTTATTTTAATCAAGGGTGTTAGTTTTATAATTTGCGTCCGTACGTACGTACGTGCGTGCGTGCGTGCGTGCGTGCGTACGTACGTACGTGTATGTATGTTGGTTTTTTTTATTCATACTTGTTTGTTTGCTTGGGGGTTTTAGTTTCATTTTGTTATTATTATTATTTTAATGGAGTGTGTAATATACACAGTACAAATGCGTTGGGGGACCTCAAAATGGCCGTCAAAAACAGGTGACCGCAAATGCAAGTCCGACAGTATATATATACAGTTGAATCCCGTTGGCTCGAACCCCGTCGGTGCTCGAGAAAATGTTCGACCCATCGGGTAGTTCGACCGAGCTATTCGGTCAACATCGGACAATTCCGTAACATCAGTTGGAAAGTTGAATTAGATACAAATTGTGTAATACATGTAAATGCACTGAAATCAAATAAATAAATGGCAAATTCTTAATCTGTATTTACATGAATTTATTACTAAACAATTTGAATATTTCAACAATAAAAAACGTAGCACTGTCCACTTTTCAGAAATGTAGTCGTTTTGAAAGTAACGCTTTATGCTGAGGCCCGTTTGTGCACTAATTGTTTGATTGGTATCACGGTTCATCTAACAGTTGCTGTAACACTAGCTGTACTTGAAAGGTCATTACCGACAGTCGCTTAACAACCAACATGACAAGTGTTGTGACGAAAGGATTGCATGGCTAGTGTTGCGATTCCCCGATTCATCTATGTCTGCGTCGTTAAATAAAACATTTCTTTCTTTCTTTCTATAGTTCGTTCCGCCTAAATAATTAACTCGAAGGTTATAATAACCAACTGCACAAGCGCAGCAATTGTTAGTCCTGTTTGGTGGTTTACCATAAGGCCAAATAAAAAAAAAGGTCGGTGATAGTCCGAGGGACTGGAAGAGGAAGGAGGAAGAAGAAACCCGTGCTAGGGACGGCCCGGGGGGGGGGGGGGGGGGGACAAAGCTGGCGGCTCAACCGCCAGTGGCGGTCCCTTCTGTGTCGCCGCCCCCACCGAGTTCTCCGGAGAGGACGCGAACGCCTACGGCTCCCGCACCCCCGGAACGGCCATACACCACTCAGGACATCTTGATGTTCAAGCGGACAAGTGTGCCACCACCGACCTCCACCCCAAAGACGACGACTCCGGTGCAGCGGTCAACTATACCGACCGCTCCCGTTGAGTCGCCACATGGACTTGTTGTTCCGGCGACGAAAAGGAAGGCGACATCACCGACCACCCAGCCAGCCAAGTCAAAGCCGCCGCCGGAAGCCGCCCCCCCCCCCCCCCCCCCCCCGCTGACGACGAATGGACCATTTCCGTCAGTGGACTTCGCCGTCAACTCCATCAGTACATGCAGGGGGACACGCTCGATCCACACCTACTTCGGGGAGGTTTTCTCAACATCAACTGGAAAACATTGGATGACGGCAGCAGTTATGAGCTCCACTCTAAGATCTTCAGTGGAACTAAGGGAATAGTCGTCACGCACCGAAGGGACCGGACCTACAGGCAGTGCATCCTGTTCTGGAAGCTCGACAACAGATCGATCCACAGGATGCTCAAAGCGGTCTGCGGCCCCGACTATTCCCTGGTAATCAAGAACCTGCGCCAAATCAAGGAACAGCTGCCGTCACTCCGAGACACTCCAGGCTCCCCGAAGTAGACCAACCTTACCTAGGACAGGTATCCTCCTTTTTGGGCTTAACATTTTTCGATCGAGCTTCAAAATTCTTGTTTATTTTTTTATAAATAGTCCAACGCATTTTACTTTGGCGCCCGTTCAATTGCTCAAATCACCTTAAAACCTTTTCGGCCGAGCAGTCAAACTTATTTTTGGGTTTAAATTCTTAGTCCGGACATGATGTTAGGCGCAGTTATTCTCCGTAGACTTAGGTTTTTCTAGCTAGATCCGAAGGAATCGAAATTCAGCCAATCAGAACATGGCCCATTTTCGGTGTCTACTAGTCGGTCCGCGCAGTCGCTGGACGTTACTAAATACTTATTCCAAATTCCGACCATTTCAAACTCAATCCCCCCCCCCCCCCCCCCCCCCTTTGTCCTGGACTTAGTCACTGGCAAAGGCCAGAGATTAAGCCCAGGACAAGCGTGTGTGAAACCTTCGTGGTATATACGCACGTTAAACCTTATACCTGACCCGGTGATAGTCCCCGCCCGTACCTGAAAAATACACCCGTTCCTGAAATTATTTTATTTTTTATTTTGTTAAAAACTGTTAAAAATGCGTCAAGATAGCAGCAATTCAACTTTTGTAAGCATTGTAACGGGTTAAACCATCATCAGGTCCACCTGGTGGCCAGTGAAGGAGCTACAACACCTTAAACTCACACGCCCGTCCCCCCCCCCCCCCCCCCCGGACCATTTAGATCGGACTTTAAACTTTTAGATCTCCGTTCAAAATTATTCTCTTTGTTTTAGTAGTATTAAATAGTCCGATCCTCTCTTCTTTCTCTTATTTATTTTTGGACTGTTCCATCTAAAATGCTCCAAATTATATAAATATTCGGCCGAGCAGTCAATTCTTTTTATTTTTGGCTTGTAACTTTTTTTTTTATTTTTTTTTTTTAATTCTAGTAACTTTTTCACTAATAGCTATTTTCAAAATTCTGCCCATTTTCAACTCTATCCTCCCCTCATCCCGAGTCAGGCCACCGATCTTATCGGAGGTCGGACTCTGGATGGGCGTGTTCGAAACCCTAGTGGTATATGGACACGTTAAATTGTTATCTATCTATCTATTTGAAACAAATAACAATCCCATGAATGGAATTGACTGCTGCGACTGTGGCTGTAAACACTTGACAGACTTCTTCACAGAGAACTGGAGATTCAGTTGGAGCCAAGCCATTTTTGGACCGATAGTATGTCTGTGCTGAGATACATTAAAGGCATACTGTCACAGATTTAAGGACCTTATTTCTCTAAATATGGATAATAAATAAAAATTACATTAATTGTTGGAAACCAAATCTAGCTATCGCATTACCTTAATTGAACCATGATGGAGTGAAATCCAAGTCAAACCTCTTGGCAATTTAAGTTTTTGAATTATGGACCATTGCCATAATTCAATTAATTTTAAAAAATATCATTAATAAATTGAGTACAAATAAATTACAGATCAAAGCCATCACAGTGGAGTTACATAAATTCAGAGCTGAATCCAGCTGACAAATTATCTCGGAGAATGGCTGTAGAAGAATAAATAAATATCTCAGGATGGATTTCAGGTCCACAAATTCCTCAGCAGATCTGAAACAGAATGGCCAGAAAATTCAGGTGTGGGCAATATTCCTAAAGAGGATTCTGAAGTAAGAAAAAATGTGCCTGTGAAAGCAGTAAGGCCGAATTATTTTTTTTTACTTGTTTCCCATTACATGCTGGAAAAATATAGGGTAAGGTAGGTAGGAAAAACATTTTATTTTGGAAAATAGTTTTATTTATGGATATTAAATAAAGGTGTTGACTACCGGTATCCAAAATAAACTCTGCATGTATAGAAATGCATTATGCAAAACAAAAATACCATTCATCACAGTGTTTTCCCTAGAAATGAAGTAAGGCATGGTCAAGTGACGTTTTGGGGGCATATTTTATGTGCAGTTTTAAATATAAGGGCTTTTTTTCTCCATTATACAATTTTCAAAGGGACAAAAAACTTATGGCCATTTTATTTTCTATATCTATTTCATAATTTAATTTTTTTTAAAAAGGAAATATGTAGTACTATCCACATAGGTGTGTTTAAAGGCTTCTTTTTACATGGGCAACTTATAAATTTATAAAAGGCAAGGCATTTTGATTTTGAAGGCAACATGGTGCTAACCTATCTGTGGGAGAGTACATACAAAAGACCCCTTGCTGTTTAATAATATGCAGAAGGTTTACTCTCATACTAACACTTAACTTCTGTACTGGTCCAGGACAGACTTGGTTGAACCTTAATTGGATAGAAACCAGTAAATAAGTTATAACAATTTCTTTTAATGAAAACTGAAAAGAAGGGTTCTATATTTATCTGTCCAACAATAACATTTAAACAATTTTTTTATGAATATTATCTTTCCTAGTGTATCTAAGAAATCGCAGACTTACCAATTTTATAATTAGCAATGTTAGTTTTATTCTGTATGCATCCAGTATTAAAGTACACACTTGGTTTGAAGCAATCAATTGGTCCAATGAATAGAAATGCAGTACAAATGCTCAGGATGCTCAAACGAATGTTGAAAAGTAAAGTTTGTTTTATTTAACGACGCCACTAGAGCACATTGATTTTTATTTTTAATATCATCGGCTATTGGACGTCAAACACATGGTTTTTAGCAGAAACCCGCGAAGTTCCCAGTGACCACTTACAAAAAATAATGAAACGCATCGAGATCTTACTGACATATTTAATCATTTGATTTGGCAGTAAACTCCATCAGTATCGGTAAACATTCCCTCCCCTAGTTTATCAGAAGGTCACTAAATTTCTACATGTCCAGTTTGTCGCTGGAGTAAATCATTAAATATAGTTACATTGTATTATTATTATTATTATTTATCGGAACACCTCGCTACGCTAGATGTAGAGTAAATCGGAAAAGATCGCATATATTCGTGAAAACAATTTTCCGACTCTTCGCCCGATATCTCACGAAAGTTACCGAACTTCAATTTGAAGGGAAGTAACTCCATGAATCAATTGTTAGAAGAAAACATTTCGTGGCTAACGGGTCGCCAATAAAACTAAATTTGCGACAGTAAAACCACCGAGATACGTCCGCAAATCGGAAAACACAGTAGGGTTATCCCCTAAATGACACCAAATTAGTGCTTGCGATAGTTTTGGAATGTTTTCGTGGAAATCGTTATTATATTTTTAAAAAAACATTTTTGGATATACAAAAAAAAGTTTTAGGGTCGGCAGGTTCAAATTAGGGTCAGTCAGGTAACCGGAAACAAACAATATTTTATGATGCGCCTAAGCGAAGATGAACCAATTGAACCTGTAATGGGTTTACTTCAGTACTACTCAGATTGGTACAAGCTGAGAAGAGCAGTTGCACGGCTTCTGAGAGTGAAAAGGTAACTTCTTGACAAAGTTCATAAGCGTATTCCTTCAGTGAAATATGGCATACGGTTGACCGTACGCGAAATTGATCAGGCTGAAAATTATATTATTCAGTATGTGCATTTCCATGTGAAATCAGAATTTTTGGAAGAAAATCAAAGGGAGATAAAGTTGAGATTCGTAATGAGAGTTCACTGATGAAACTCGACCCATTCATTGAAAATGGTGTTTTTAAGAGTTGGAGGTCGCCTAGGCAGAGCGAATATGCCAATTGTTTTACCTAGAAACAGTTGCATTTCAAAAATGATAATTCACAAAGTGCATGAGAATGTAGGTCATTCTGGTAGAAATCATGTACTTTCAAGTTTATACACACAGCATTGGATTGTTAAGGCAGCTTCTGTAGTTCGAAGTGTAATAAGTAAGTGTGTTGAATGCTGTGATAGGAGAGCTTCAGTTAGAGAGCCTAAAATGTCAGATTTGCCAAAAGATCGTATTACTTCAGATGAACCACCCTTTACAAACGTAGGTGTTGACTATTTTGGTCCATTTGAAGTTAAACGTGGCAGATATGGCGTTCTTTTCACATGCCTTGCAGATCGTGCTATTCATTTGGAGGTACATGTAGCACATTCTTTAGACACCGACTCGTGCATAAATGCTCTGCGTAGATTTATATCTCGGAGAGGACAGGTTAAGCAAATGCGATCTGACAATGGTACAAACTTGGTGAGTACTGAAAACGAACTCAAGTGTGCTATCAAAGGTTGGAATCGATCTGCTATTCAAGAAGCGATGATGCAGAAAGACGTTGAGTGGATTTTTAATCCACCTACAGGTTCACACCATGGAGGGGTGTGGGAAAGACTGATAAGAACTGTGTAATTTTGTATTCTGTCTTAAAGGAACATGTATTGGATGATGATGCATACACTTCTGTGTGAAGTTGAAAGCATTGTTAACAGTAGACCTATTTCCAGAAATTCAGATGATCCCAGTGATTTGGAAGCGTTAACACCAAATCACTTTCTGCTGTTGTAAAGGAAACTAATCTTCCTCCAGGTGTGTTCTCGCCCAGTGATCTGTACACGCGTCATATATGGAAACAAGTTCAGTATATGGCAAATCTCTTTTGGAAAAGAAGGTCCATAGAGTATCTTCCATTGCTTCAGGTGCAACAAAAGTGGACTAAAATTAGACGAAACATTAAAATTGGTGATGTTGTGTTGATTGTTGACAACACTGCACCAAGAAACTAATGGTTAATGGGGAGAATTGGTAAAGTACAACTTGACAAGCACAGACTTGTCCTATGTGCAGAGGTGAAACAAAAACAAATGTTCTAAACAGACCTATTAGTAAGCTATGTTTACTCTTGAAGAGTGAATGCACTGTATCGTCAATTCCACAGATGCAATGCAACAAAGCATATAGTGTTAAAGAGCAATTTGGGGCTATGGTGAATATTTGAATTGTTTTTAATGTCAAATAACAATTAGGGGCGAGTATGTAGACCACCAAATTGTAGCTAGTAAGTTTATGCGAACGCTTAGTGTTGGGGAGCTCGTTATTTTCGGGTGGAAAAAAAAAAACCAATTGTCACGCGGTGGCAAAAGTGCAGAATTTTTTTTGTGAGAACTGGGTTTTAAAATGTTTTGGACTGCTGGTTCCTCTACTATTTTGAACCTACTTTCGTTTGAATTGTGTTTGTTTACAGTTTGCTATAAATATGATTGTTTTGTTTGAGACTCAAGTGTTTTATTTAATTTGTTAAGAAATAAGACTATATATCTACTAACTTATTTTTCTATTTTTCTGCATCCCAATAGGCTTGGCATGTATTTGTTAATTGGGGATGGAGAGGGGTCAGAATTACCAAAGTCACAATCACAAATTTGTTTCTGCTAAGTCCATAAAATGTCAGTTCAATATCTCAAGGTATAAAAAAAATAAAAACCCTGAACATTTTCGTCTCTCCTAGGTTCAAGGGCCATAACTCTTCAAAAATGGGTAAATCGCCACGAATTTCAAACATGATCTACAACAGTACGAGATAAAGATATACACAATATTTGTCCTCCAGATCTCAAAGCATTGTGGAAAAAGAAAATCCATAAAACTATATGTGGTTCAGACAGATAGACAGACAGATAGACAGACAGACATACAGAAGGACGGAGATGAAACTAATAAACTAATGTTATATTAACTTGTCAGTGGCAATATAAAACATTGTGTGTGATTTCTCACCAGTATGAGTTAATGTACAATTTATGCTGCTTCAAGCAAAACGTTTTGTGCACTTTTCACATTTGAATAAAACTATCACCAGTAGGAGTCTGTATATGTTCTTTCAAAATGGAACTTTTTGTAAAACCTTTTGTGCACACAACGCATTGGAAGGGTTTCTCGCCAATACGAATAAACATGTCTTCTTTGTTTTGTGTTTTTCAAACTAGATTTCTGTGTAAAACATTGTTTACATTTCACATTTGAAAGATTTTTCACCGAAATTATATGGGGGGTTTTTCAAAGTGTATTTCTGTATAAAATGTTTTGAGCACATATCACATTTGAAAGGTTTTTGCCACACATAAAATCTCTGTCTGGCAAGAATCAGGAAGGATGGAAATGTTTTATTTAACGACATACTAAATACATTTTATTTACGGTTATATGGCATCAGACATATATTAAGAGAGGAAACCTGCTGTCGCCACTTCATGAATCTTTTATATGCACCATCCCACAGACAGGATAACACATACCATGGCCTTTAATATATACTTCGTCTAAGTCAAGTAGTGAATATTTTATATGCACCATCCCACAGACAGGATAACACATACCATGGCCTTTAATATAAACTTCGTCTAAGTCAAGTAGTGAATATTTTATACGCACCATCCCACAGACAGGATAACACATACCATAGCCTTTAATATATACTTCGTCTAAGTCAAGTAGTGAATCTTTTATATGCACCATCCCACAGACAGGATAACACATACCATGGCCTTTAATATATACTTCGTCTAAGTCAAGTAGTGAATCTTTTATATGCACCATCCCACAGACAGGATAACACATACCACAGCCTTTAATATATACTTCGTCTAAGTCAAGTAGTGAATCTTTTATATGCACCATCCCACAGACAGGATAACACATACCATGGCCTTTAATATATACTTCGTCTAAGTCAAGTAGTGAATCTTTTATATGCACCATCCCACAGACAGGATAACACATACCACAGCCTTTAATATAAACTTCGTCTAAGTCAAGTAGTGAATCTTTTATATGCACCATCCCACAGACAGGATAACACATACCACAGCCTTTAATATAAACTTCGTCTAAGTCAGTAGTGAATCTTTTATATGCACCATCCCACAGACAGGATAACACATACCATGGCCTTTAATATATACTTCGTCTAAGTCCAGTAGTGAATCTTTTATACGCACCATCCCACAGACAGGATAACACATACCATGGCCTTTAATATAAACTTCGTCTAAGTCAAGTAGTGAATCTTTTATACGCACCATCCCACAGACAGGATAACACATACCATGGCCTTTAATATAAACTTCGTCTAAGTCAAGTAGTGAATCTTTTATATGCACCATCCCACAGACAGGATAACACATACCACAGCCTTTAATATATACTTCGTCTAAGTCAAGTAGTGAATCTTTTATATGCACCATCCCACAGACAGGATAACACATACCATGGCCTTTAATATAAACTTCGTCTAAGTCAAGTAGTGAATATTTTATACGCACCATCCCACAGACAGGATAACACATACCATAGCCTTTAATATAAACTTCGTCTAAGTCCAGTAGTGAATCTTTTATACGCACCATCCCACAGACAGGATAACACATACCACAGCCTTTAATATAAACTTCGTCTAAGTCAAGTAGTGAATCTTTTATACGCACCATCCCTTTAATATAAACTTCGTCTAAGTCAAGTAGTGAATCTTTTATATGCACCATCCCACAGACAGGATAACACATACCACGGCCTTTAATATATACTTCGTCTAAGTCAAGTAGTGAATCTTTTATATGCACCATCCCACAGACAGGATAACACATACCACAGCCTTTAATATATACTTCGTCTAAGTCAAGTTTTGGTTGTGACGACTTTTGCGCACTTGCCACATCTGAAAGGCAGGACTTCTAGAATTGTTTTAACAATCCAATAGCCATCAGATCAGTGATTTAAAAAATTTACTAGCCATGATTAAAAATTCACTAGCCCTACTTTAAACAAATACAATTTTACTAATACTAATAATCAGATATGTCAACTAAAGAAGGAAAGAAAGAAAGAAATGTTTTATTTAACGACACACTCAACACATTTTATTTACGGTTATATGGCGTCAGACATATGGTTAAGGACCACACAGATTTTGAGAGAAAACCCACTGTCGCCACTACATGGGCTACTCTTTCCATTAGCAGCAAGGGATCTTTTATTTGCGCTTCCCACAGGCATGATAGAACAACCCATGGTCTTTGTTGAACCAGTTATGGATCACTGGTCGGTGCATTGAGCACTCACTCAGGGTTTGGAGTTGGTATCTGGATTAAAAATCCCATGCCTCGACTGAGATCCGAACCCAGTACCTACCAGCCTGTGGACCGATGGCCTAACCATGACGACACCGAGGCTGGTCTAAAACTAAAGAAGGAGATAGAGCTTAAAACCCCTTAGATTGTGGGTGAGAACAGGAACAGGATATTCATATATACAAAATAAGACTTAAATGCAATATTTGACGAGAGATTTTTTTCCACTACCTGTCGGGCTAGTTATAGTAGTTATTTACTAGCCCAACACTGAATATCACTAGCCATGGGAGTGGGGCTACTATAATCTACAAGCCCTGCACTAAGTTTGGCTAGTCTATAAAATCTGAAGCGTGAATAAACATATGTTTTCGCAACGTGGCACTATGGCTGAAACCCTTCTCACACATCTTACACTGAAATGGTTTTTCCTCCGCATGAACAAACAGGTGCTGTTTCAAACTGGAACCATGTCTAAAGCATTTCGTGCATATTTCACACTGGAAGGATTTCTCACCAAAATGAATAAACATATGCTTCTTCAAATTGTATTTCTGTGTAAAATATTTGGTGCATATATCACATTTGAAAGCTTTCTCTCCAGTGTGAGTTACCATATGGCGTCGCAAGTCTTTAGCGGTCGTGAAGTCTTTTGTGCACACCCCACATTTGAACGGTCTCTCTCCGGTATGAAGCATCTTATGATGTGTCAGGTGTGATTTCTGAGTGAAACGGTTTTTGCATATATCACATTTGAAAGGTTTCTGTTTCGTATGAAGCTTTTTACGCCAACTCAAGCTTGAATTTTGAGTTTCACCTTTAGTGCGATTCTCACATTTGAATGGGTCCTGGTCAGCATGGATTGACATATGACATGTCAAACTGTAATTGTTTGCAAAATGTTGACAGCACACTATACATTTTGATGGTTTTTCTGCTGCTGTGTGAATAAGCAGATGTTTCTTCAAAGCAGGTTTCAGTGCAAAACATTTTGTGCACCAATCGCATTTGAAACGTTTCTCTCCAGTGTGAATTAGCATATGCTGTTTTAAACTGGCTTTCCATGCAAAACATCTTGTGCAGATATCACATTTAAAAGATTTCTCGCCAGTATGAATATACATATGTTTTCTCAAACTCGATTCGAGTGTAAAACGTTTTGTGCACATGTCACATTTCAAAGCTTTCTTGCGAGTATGAAAAAGCATATGTTTTGTCAAGCTGTATTTCTGCGTAAATTCTTTTGTGCACATATCACATTTGAAAGGTTTCTCTCCTGTATGAACTAACATATGACGTCTTATGTCTTTAGATGTTGTGAAAGCTTTTGTGCACACACCCACATTCAAAAGGTTTTTCTCCAGTATGAAGCATTTTATGCATGGTCAAGTGTGAATTCTGGGTAAAATATTTTTCGCATATATCACATCTGAAACCATTCTGGTCAACATGACTTAACATATGACATTTCAAAATGTAATTGTTTTCAAAATACTGTGAGCACACTTTACATTTGGACGGTTGCTCACCAGTATGAAGAATCATATGTTTTTTCAAAGTGGAATTCTGAGTGAAACATTTAGGGCACATTTCGCATTTGAAAGGCTTTTCTCCAGTATGAATAAACATGTGCTGTTTCAAGCTGGATTTCTGTGTAAAACATTTGGAGCAAATATCACATTTGTAAGGTTTCTCTCCAGTATGACTTGATATATGACGTTTCACGTCTCTCGAGGTTGCGAAACTTTTTGTGCACATCCCACATTTGAAAGTTTTCTCATAGAGGAAAAATACTTCACCATTGAACGACATTGTGACAGACATTCTGCTTTACAGATGAAGGTGATCACTTGAACATTAGAAAACACAGCTTGTTTTTAACCAGAGGTGATCACTCAAATCAGAAAGTACAGCACATCTGACCCCAGAAAGTACGGCACATCTGACCCCAGAAAGGAAGGCACATCTGACCCCAGAAAGGAAGGCACATCTCACCTCACAAAGGAAGGCACGTCTCACCTCACAAAGGAAGGCACGTCTAAAGTATCTCCAAAATTGTAGTAAGCAGACAGCAATTACTGAAAAAGTAAATGGAAAGTATTTAAATAAAAGAAAACAAACTGGTTGACCTCGCATCTCCCCACTAAACAGTTAAAACTCACTCGGTGTCGACTAGTGGTGAAATGACCTCAAATCTCCCAAATGAACTCTTAAAACTCTCCCAGTGTTGCCTATTGGTGAATCGACCATATATCTCCCCACAGAACAGTTAAAACTCACCCAGTGTTATGAACTGGCATTATATATCCCCACTTATAAGTTAAAACTAAGTCTTGACTATTCGTGAATTGACCCCAATGAACTGTTAAAACTCACCCAGTGTTGACTATTGGTGAATTGACCTTATATCTCCCAACTGAACTGTTAAAACTCTTCCAGTGTTGACTATTGGTGAATTGAACTTATATCTTCCCACTGAACTGTTAAAACTCGCCCAATGTTGATTATTGGTGAAACTCACCCAGTGTTGACTATTAGTGAATTGACCTTGTATCTCCCCACTGAAGTGTTAAAATTCACACATGGTCAACTATTGGTGAATTGACCTTATATATCCGCACTGAACTGCTAAAACTCACCCAGTGTCGACTATTGGTGAATTGACCTTATATGTCCAAACTGAACTGTTAAAGCTCATCCAGTGTTGACTATTGGTGAATTAACCGTATATCTTCTCACTGAACTGCTAAAACTCACCCAGTGATGAGTATTGGTGGATGGACCTTACATATTCTCACTGAACAGTTAAATCTCACCCAGTGTTATGAACTGACCTTATCTCTCCCCACATAAAAGTTAAAACTCAGTGTGACTATTGGTGAATTAACGTTATATCTCCCCATGGAACTGTTAAAACTCATCCAGTGTTGACTATTGGTGAATTGACCGTATATCTCCCAACTGAACTATTAAAACTCATCCAGTGTTTACTATTGGTGAATTGACTTTATATTTCCCCACTGAACTGTTGAAACTCACCCGTGTTGACTATTGGTGAACTGACGTTATATCTCCCCACTGAACTATTAAAACTCACCCAGTGTTGACTATTGGTGAACTGACGTTATATCTCCCCACTGAACTATTAAAACTCACCTAGTGTTGACTATTGGTGAATTGACCGTATATCTCCCCACTGAACTGTTAAAACTCACCCAGTGTTGACTATTGGTGAACTAACGGCCTCGGTGGCGTAGTGGTTAGGCCATCGGTCTACAGGCTGGTAGGTACTGGGTTCGGATCCCAGTCGAGGCATGGAATTTTTAATCCAGATACCGACTCCAAACCCTGAGTGAGTGCTCCGCAAGGCTCAATGGGTAGGTGTAAACCACTTGCACCGACCAGTTATCACTGGTTCAACAAAGGCCATGGTTTGTGCTATCCTGCCTGTGGGAAGCGCAAATAAAAGATCCCTTGCTGCCTATCGGAAGAGTAGCCCGTGTAGTGGCGACATCGGGTTTCCTCTCAAAATCTGTGTGGTCCTGAACCGTATGTCTGACGCCATATAACCGTAAATAAAATGTGTTGAGTGCGTCGTTAAATAAAACACTTCTTTCTTTCTATTGGTGAACTGACCGTATATCTCCCCACTGAACTATTAAAACTCACCCAGTGTTGACTATTGGTGTATTGACCTTATATCTCCCCAATGAACTGTTAAAACTCATCCAGTGTTGACTATTGGTGAACTAACCTTATATCACCCCATTGAACTGTTAAAACTCACCCAGTGTTGACTATTGGTGAAATGACCTTATATCTCCCCAGTGTTGACTATTGTTGAATTGACCGTATATCTTCCCAATGAAGTTTTTAAAAGTTACAGTGTTGACTATTGTTGAATTGACTTTATATATCTCCGTATTGAACTTTTAAAACTCACCCAGTGTTGACTATTTGTCACAGAACATGCTCTTACATTTGTTTCGCCTGTGGCGATTTTAATTGTGTTAGAGGGCCGTGTGCAGTTTATTGCCCATAGCCCAGATGGGCAACTTGTTACGTAAGACTTCTGCGCGACCGTCCTCGATCGGTACGCCTAATACACACCCTCAGCCAGGTGCGGAGGCCATGTGGCTAGTAGTTACGTAATATCTCCGGTAGTGCTGTTTATGGCCAGGAGATTGCTCGCGGTTGGCGACAGCTAGACTGACGATCAGAGAGAAATATACCGACTCTAGTAGATGTAGAATAGGAGATGATACGTGAGGTACCGCCTTGTACCCCCAGGCAAAATCCTGATTTATAATAAATAGCTAGTGTTTTAGAGATATCGAGGAGAACGAATAGGAAGGCTCCGAGGGAACGTTAGTCCGTTTGGACTTTGGTAAATATATTTTCTGCTCTGTGTATAACCTTGATGTGATTGATGTGACTTTAAATATTTTAATACTGTATTATACCAATATTCTTTAGACAGTGTCTTCGGTCATCTGACAAAGTAAATCGTAGACTTTTTGTTCTAACATTATACGAGTATTTGGTAATATAAAGCTTAGCCAGTCATCCTAGCGGACCTAGGTACACTGTAGGTTATTGTCTTTATTGTGATAAGTATTAATTCTGTGTTACAAGATTACTGAAAGAGTAGTTAAGGGTTAATTAAAAATTAACCCGTTAGGAATAGAGCTGTAATTCCTTTATTAATTAAGTTCCCCTGCAAGCGTTTCTAAATTATCACACGTTACTGAACGAGTAGTAAGGGTTAACTAAAAATTAACCAGTTAGGAATGGTGTTGTAATTCCTTTACTAATTAACTTCTCCGGGAAGCGTTTCTCAATTATCACACGTGTGGGTGTGGTGTAACGGTGAAGTGATTCGCATATTGTGTAACTAGACACCTAGAGATTAACTAATTAAGTGATCAGTTCTGGGTTGTTATTATTGCTGTTATTAATTAACTACTATGGCTGTACATTTGTCAGCGTAGATTAATACAGATTCCAAAGTGTATTGTGTTTTTGTTGTGTTTTCTACAGAACTAACGTGCTATAATAATATATACTTTTTATAAGATCGTATCTCTGATCATACCTAGAGACGAGCCATACTAGGGTTTAACAGCCTGTTACAGAGAGATCTAATAGATATACAAGTAGGAGAGACATTTTGATAATCGTGTTTTATTCGGTTACGGGAATTATAGAATCCCCGTGACAGGAGTAGAAAATTGGGGCGCTCGTCCCGGATCTGAAACGGGACATGCATATTTAAAAAAGTATTGTTTGTAAATGGAGGCTTTATAAATTAATTTTACAAATTAACCAGAAGTAGCACATTGTTCACTAGAAAATTAATTAATATTAAGTGCGTCATATCTAAACATGGATAAGAATTTGCTGGATAGGCCTACGCTCAGTGTAGTGGAGATTAAGCGAGCACGTAAGGCCGAGTTAGTTGAAATCGCGGGTGAGCGAGAAATTGATTTAACATCAGCTAAAACCTTAGGAGATATAAGGACAATTATTATCCAGGAAGTTTTTGGTGATAGGCCTGTTATGGAAGACAGTGAGATTGTTCCAGAGATAGAAATAAATGAGTTAAGTGTGAAACAACAATTAGCTTTTAAAAAGCTTGAGTACGAAAGAGAAGAACGTGCATTAGATAGAGAGAGAGATAGAGAAGATAGAGAGAGAGATAGAGAGAGAGAGAGAGAGAGAAAGAGAAGATAGAGATAGAGAAAAAGAAGATAGGGATAGAGAGAGAGAGAGAAAGAGAAGAGAGAGATAGAGAGAAAGAAGATAGGGATAGAGAAGATAGAGAGAGGGATAGAGAGAGAGAGAGAGAAAGAGAAGAGAGGGATAGAGAATTCCAGTTAGAAAAATTAAAAGTGGAACATGAGTTAAAGTTGAATACTGAAGAAGTTAGATGTGAGGCAGGAAATGGTTTTAACATGTCGGAGGCTTATAGATCAGTGCCTGTATTTGACGATCAGGAGATAGACATGTTCTTTCAACTTTTTGAACGGGCCGCTAAGCAGCTAAATTGGCCGCAGTCTAAGTGGACATTGTTAGCCGTGTCTAAGTTTAAGGGGAAGGCTAGTATAGCTTATAATTCAATGAGTGATGAGCGAGCAAGTCAGTACGACCTAGTTAAGTCTGCAGTGTTGAGGGCATATGAATTACGACCTGAGGATTATCGTTTACGGTATAGCGAGTTGAGAAAAACGCAGGGTCAGTCTTATAGTGAGTTTGTGGCTAAGAAGGCAGGGATGTTTGATAAATGGGTGATGTCTCATCAGGTAGAGTCATATACCAAGTTACGGGAGTTGTTGATCTTACAGGACATTAAAAATAGATTACCAGTTAGCTTACGTATTCACTTAGAGGATCGTGAAGTCAAAAAGATAGAGGAGGCAGGCATAGTGGCAGATGATTACGTGTTAATACACAAAGCTCAGGCAGTACAGGGTAGCTCTGTACAACAGGGTGATAAGAAGAAATTTCAGCCAGGTTTTTCCCGGGAAAGTAACTATCGGGGAGAGTCATCTAGTTGGTCAGCTAATCAGGCAAGGAATGTACCTGGTGGGCAAAGTAAGGATAGGCCTGCATTATCAGCCAATGCACGAACTTTTCGTCCACATTGCAGTTACTGTAAAAAGGATAACCATCTTATCGGGGACTGTTTTAAAAGGAAACGCGATAATGCGCAAGTGGTCGGTTTAGTGAGGTCGGTTTAGTGAGGTCAGCTCCGTTAGCGAGAGAGTTAATGGTTAGTCCCATGGCAGAGGAAGTAAACCCGTATGTGTCCACTGGTATGGTTTGTGATGTGAAACAAGAGTTGTGTCCTAAGGCAATATCAATCTATAGAGATACCGGGTGTAGTCAGAGTCTGATAACGCAAGAGTGTTTAGCTGGTATTGAAAATTCAGACATAGGACGTAGTTTGGTTTTAACCTCGGTTACTGGAGAAAATATGGTTGTCAGGTTACATAAGGTTTTCTTGTGTTCGAAGTTTGTGACGGGACCAGTCGTTATGGGTGCTGTGAAGGACTTGCCTTTTGAAAACATAGGAGTTTTGTTGGGTAATGATTTGACTAGTCAATGTTGTCAGCCGCAATGTGGCCAATTGTTAATTGAAGACAGCCCTTTACCCATAGAAGAGTGTGAGGTTGATGAGACTAGATATCCTGCGTGTGTAATGACTAGGGCTATGGCCAGTAGGTTAGCACGAGACCCAGAGGATATTTGTGATTTGTCTGATACGTGTGTGAGCCATGAAATTGGAGTGGATGAGGTTATCAGTTGTCACAAGTCAAGGGTAATCTGATTTTAATTGTATGAAAGAGAATATGTGGTTATATATTTTATAAAAAAAATTATCATTTATACGGTATTTTAATTTATACGAATGAGAGAAGCATGAAGTATGAGTCATAGCTTGTATCTCACACCTGAAGCTGTCTTTAATTAGCAAGGTAGCAATTTGTATTATTGTAGCTTGTGGTATGGGTGAGTGATAGATGAGTGATAAGCTGACTGGGTGAATATAGTGTGGAACTGGGCTATTGAGTGGATGATTTGTCATTAATCGCTGAGAGAGAATCATTGAACATTCAGTTTGGGAAAGACTTGGTAGAAGTGTAAGAGACTTTGTGGAAGTTCGGGTTATTGTTTAACCGTAAGTAAATTAAATATTTTACACATGTATTGTGTTACAGAGGTGTGACATTTGAATGTTATTTTGGTCTGTATTTAGTTTGCTATATTAAATGTATATATTTAGCAAATGCTCAGTGTAACTTGTGAAATGCGGACATTGTGTAAAGTAATGAAATTGTTTGCTATATGTATTTATGTGTTTATTAAATATATAATGTGAATTGAATTATGCACATGAAGTAAGTTGTACGTGTTATTAACGTATACGTTGTGAAACCTGTATAATGTGGACATGTGTGAAATGATGAAAATGATTGATGTATGAAGGGTATTTAATATTGAGGTTTTGCATGATAGTAATGGAGTGTATATTGTTTACAGCAGCTTGTGTGGTATCTGTTGAGACCAACAACGGGATGAGCAGCGAGGGGCAATGTTAGAGTTTGACCAGGTGATTGGGCTGCGGAATTATGTGAAGAAGGGACGAGGAAACTGACGTTGATGTTAATTCATGGAAGTTGGGTACAGCTGAAGTGGAAATTGAAGTTCCACATGTGGGCTACTTATTAGCCATGATGTTGTGGTGGTGAATAACAAGTGTATTGTTATCGTGCAGCATCTCGGTGAATAACAAGTGTATTGTTATTGTGCAGCAGAAACATATTGTGTAAATATGGCTGTAGTATTTAGAGCTGATCTGAAATGGAGGGTGCTAACTAATGTTAGTACATAATTTAGTTAGAACAATATATGTATATAAAAGTTGATCACGAGGAAGTGAATCATAAGGATTGTGGTATGAACTGAAACATTTTATATTGAACTGTGTGGTTTTAGTATATTATTTTGTGTGTTGTGATACGTGATATTTTTATATGAAATTATGTGTAAAGTGGTGATAATGTATGTTTATTATATATGAGAAGTGTGAGTGTTGAGGGAGTGCTGGTGATTAGTGGTATGTGAGAGGGATATAATTAGGGTTAGTAAGTAGGAGTGGAGAATGAATGTGATTGTTATTTGTGTGCTGTAAATAAATGTAATATAATTTATTTGGATTAGTGTTGTTTCTTTTAGTTATTCAATCACTTGTGACAATTTTGGTGGAGATGCAGGGCAACTGAAAAACATTCGACAAGTTTATTGTCATTATTATATCACGTGATTGGTGCTAAAGGAAGCAAAGATAAATGTGTTTGTACTCATATATATATTTGTTTATAATTTACAATAAGTACTGTAGATGTGTGGGATAGATGGTGCAATGTGAAAACGGGATACACAATTATCTATACCATTGATATGTGAGCGTTTATTGTGTTATGGTAACTTATGGAGGGTAAGTATATGGTAAGTATAACTTTATTGTTTAGGAACAGTGATGACTGATGGGGTTATTTGTAAATAGGTATGTATATTAGTATTGTAGTATTAGCATAATAACTAATGAAGGTAAGTATAGTTGTGTTATCACTTTGTGTATTTATTTTTGTAGTCAGTATGGAGTTTGAGAAATTTATGGAGGTAGGAAAAACCTTAGGCCTGGAGAAAGCAGAGCTGCAGAAATTTGTTAAAGAGCAGATGGAAGAATTGAAGGAACTAAAGAGATTAGAAAGGGAAGATCGATTAAAGGAAAGAGAAGCAGCCAAAGAACTAGCAGAAATGGAAGCCGCCAAAGAGTTAAGGAAGAAAGAACTAGCGGAAGCAAGCCAAAGAGTTAAGGGAGAGAAGCAGGAAAGAACTGGAAATGCCGCCAAAGAGTTAAGGGAAAGAGATGTTGCTAGAGAGTTGGCAGAAATCAAGGAGAGGCAGTGGGCAAGTGAAAGAGAGGAGCGAGAACGAGAAAGACAGTTTGAATTAACTAAGCTGGAAATGGAGACAGGTAACCGAGCAGGTTTGTTGAAATCAAATGATGTAAGTGTTCAGAAAGTTAAATTGAAAATGAATGTATTTCAAGATGGTAGAGATGACATGGATGCTTACTTGACAAGCTTTGAAAGGATGTCCATAGCTCAGAAGTCACCACAGAAGGATTGGGCAATTCACTTAGGAACCTTATTGACAGGTAAAGCTAGAGATGTATATGTAAGGCTAAATAGCGAAGATGCGATGGATTATGATAAACTAAAGAATGCTCTGTTACATAGATACGATTTGACGCAGGAAGGATTTAGACAGAAGTTCAGAACAGCGAAAGTAGAAGTAGGAGAAACATACACACAGTTTCTGAGTAGAATGACAGGTTATGTACATAGGTGGATTAAAATGAGTGGAATTAATCAAGATTTTGAAGGATTGTTAGATTTATTATTGAGGGAACAGCTTTTGAATTCTGCAAGTACTGAATTAACATTGTATTTAAAAGAGAGAACACCAGAGAGCGCAGATAAAATGGCGAGTTTAGCAGAGACATTTGTAGAAGCCAGAAAAGGAGCAGTCCACAGCATAAAACAGGAAGAAAGAGACCGGAGACAGTATGTAGGAGGAGAAAGAGGACGAATACCGGGTAAGAACTTTTCAAACAACTATAATTCACACACTAATTCACACAGATGTAGTGAATCTCATCGGCCATGGGCACCCAAGTGTTTTGTTTGTGATAAAAAGGGTCATATAGCCAGAGAATGTCCAAATAGGAACAAATCGACAAGAGAGATACGTGATAAAGAGGTTATTGCATGTATGGTTTCAATGAAGAAAAACAGATTAGTGGAAAGAGACGATAGCAATATGAATGTGTTTGTAGGGACAAACTTAGGAAAAGATACTACCATCATTAGAGATACAGGATGTTCCACAGTAGTGATCAGGAAGTGTTTAGTACCTGAGAATGACATGACAGGAGAGATAGGTAGTTATGTGACTTTAGATGGCGAGGTGAAAGAAGCCCCATGGTGTGAGACTTACATCAAAACGCCTTATTACACAGGGAAAGTCAGAGCTATGGTTTTAGATAATCCCATATATGATATTGTCATTGGAAACGTGATAGGAGCTAAAGATGCCACGAAGAGAGATATAGCACAGACAATAGGAATCATGGAGACAAGAGCCCAAGTGAAGAGGAGAGAAATCAGAAAATGCAGCCATTGATTACACCAACAATACAGATTGAAGGAGTGAATCCTGAACAGATCCGAGCTGAGCAGCGAAAAGATGAAGGTTTGGAAAAATTATTTAAATTAGCAGAAGCAGGGGAAGAAACGCTAAAAGGGATAAACTTTTCAAAATTTGTAATTGAAAATGAATTGCTTAAAAGAAAGTCGCAGTCACCTAATGTTGAACATGGAAAGTTATTTGATCAACTTGTAGTACCAACGAAGTTAAGAGTCAAAGTGATGAGAGTTGCTCATGAAACAGTCTTGGCAGGACATATGGCTACACAGAAAACGATCAATAGGGTACAACGTCATTTTTATTGGCCTGGATTACAAGGGGATATTCGCAGGTTTTGCCAGTCATGCGATGTTTGCCAAAGAACAATTCCTAAAGGTAGAGTAGGGAAAGCTTTATTAGGAAAGATGCCAGTTATTGATGTGCCATTTGAAAGAGTAGCAGTAGATTTAGTAGGACCCATAGATCCGATGACTGACAAAAAGAACAGATATATTTTGGTTGTTGTGGATTTTGCAACTAGGTATCCTGAAGCAGTGGCTTTGAAGAATATTGACACCAGAACAGTAGCGGAGGCATTATTGGGAGTGTTTGGAAGAGTTGGAATGCCAAAAGAGATTCTTACTGACCGAGGAACTCAATTTACATCAGACATGATGAAGGAGGTATGTAGATTGTTATCTATGAAGCAATTAACAACCACTCCTTATCACCCCATGTGTAACGGCCTTGTTGAGAGATTTAACGGGACATTAAAATCAATGCTTAAAAAGATGTGTATTGAAAGACCAAAGGATTGGGATCGATATATAGCACCTTTGCTGTTCGCTTACAGGGAGGTACCACAAGATAGCATAGGATTTTCTCCGTTTGAATTGCTTTATGGTAGAACAGTGAGAGGACCAATGCAGATTCTGAAAGAATTGTGGACAGATGAAATAACAGATCCAGAAATAAAGACAACATATCAGTATGTCATTGATCTGAGAGAGAGGCTGGAGGAAACGTGTATGCTGGCACACAACGAGTTAGAAAAATCATCAACGAGATATAGAAAATACTTCAATTCGAAGGCGAAGGACAGACAGCTGAAGGTTGGTGATCAGGTATTGTTGCTTTTACCTAAATACAAGAACAAGTTAGAAATGATGTGGCAGGGACCAAACAGGATAGTAGAGAAGCTGGGAAGTTTAGATTACAGAATAAAGATGGACAACGGGAAAGTAAAAACCTTTCATGTGAATATGCTAAAGAAATATTTGGACAGACCAAAGGAAGAGAATAGAGAAAGGATAGAAACAGTTTGTGTAGCAGTAGTAGAAGAGGAAGTCGTTGAAGGGGAATGTACAGAAAAGTTAGAAGGGAAGTTGGGTATTGTATTACCATCGTTAGTTAAGACAGAGACATGGGAAAGATGTGAACTTTCAAGTGATTTAGATAGGAAACAAATCCAAGATGTGAAAGGTGTACTGCAAACATTCCAAGATGTATTATCAGATAAACCTGGAAGAACTGATCTGGAAACATTCAAAATAGAATTAACTTCTGAAGAACCTGTTAGATTAAAACCATATCCAATACCGTTTAGCTTGACGAAGGTAGTGAAAGAGGAAGTAGATCAAATGCTAGAACTTGATGTGATTGAGAAATCTCACTCAGCATATGCTAGTCCCATAGTGTTAGTGAAAAAGAAAGAAGGGACATATCGATTTTGTACTGATTATAGGAGATTGAACCAAATTGTTGTATATGATGCAGAACCCATTCCTAATATTGATGAATTACTCAGTAAAATTTCAGGAGCAAAATTCTTCACAAAAATTGATCTTTGCAAGGGATACTGGCAGATTCCAGTGGAAGAAGATTCGAGAGATGCAACAGCGTTCGTTACACCAAATGGTCTGTATCATTGGAAGGTAATGCCGTTTGGAATAGTTAGTGCTCCAGCGGTATTCTCACGGATGATGAGAACTCTATTGAAAGGTTTGAGTAATGTGAGAAACTACATTGATGACATTTTAATATATACCGAAACATGGGAGGAACATCTAGAGATGGTTGAGACAGTATTTAACAGACTGAGAGATGGAAAGTTAACTGCAAAACCGAGCAAGTGTTTGATTGGATTCAAAACTTTAGAATTTTTAGGACATATGGTGGGTAATGGTGAAATTGGACCAGAGGCAAAGAAAGTGAAGAAAATCATGGCAATATCTAGACCACAGAACAAAAAAGAGTTGAGATCATTTTTGGGACTCATTGGGTACTACAGAAAATTTATTAAGAATTTTTCAGAAATTGCAGCTCCACTAACGGACATGACTAAGAACAGTCAGACTAAAGTGTTACAGTGGACAGAGGGTACGACAGCAGCATTTAAAACACTGAAAGAAAAGATGTCAAGTGCACCCGTGTTGAAACTCCCTAAACTTGGGGAACATTTCACCATTAGAACGGACGCATCAGGTAATGGGTTAGGTGCAGTATTGATGCAGGAGAGCGAAGGTGAGGTATTTCCGGTGTTGTATGTTAGTAGGAAATTAAAGGACAGAGAAACCAGATACGCAACTATTGAGAAGGAGTGTTTGGCCATTGTGTGGGCCATAGGTAAGTTTACACAGTACGTGTACGGAGTGGACTTCACGTTAGAAACCGACCACCAGTCACTGACATGGTTACACCAGACGAGGTTTGACAATGCACGAGTGATGAGATGGGCATTGGCACTACAACCATACAGGTTTGTATGTAAGAGTATCCATGGTAAGGATAATGTGTGTGCCGATCTTTTAAGTCGATGCGGTGACAGTGGGGATATAGAATAGATTATCAAGGTTATGTAGTATCCTGTGAAGGATTAACTTTGACTTGCTGTGACTTGTGATTTTGGTTTTGTTAGATATTTTTATTTTGGGAAATAAAAATTTTAAGTAGGGGAATGTGTCACAAGTCAAGGGTAATCTGATTTTAATTGTATGAAAGAGAATATGTGGTTATATATTTTATAACATTTTTTATCATTTATACAGTATTTTAATTTATACGAATGAGAGAAGCATGAAGTATGAGTCATAGCTTGTATCTCACACGTGAAGCTGTCTTTAATTAGCAAGGTAGCAATTTGTATTATTGTAGCTTGTGGTATGGGTGAGTGATAGATGAGTGATAAGCTGACTGGGTGAATATAGTGTGGAACTGGGCTATTGAGTGGATGATTTGTCATTAATCGCTGAGAGAGAATCATTGAACATTCAGTTTGGGAAAGACTTGGTAGAAGTGTAAGAGACTTTGTGGAAGTTCGGGTTATTGTTTAACCGTAAGTAAATTAAATATTTTACACATGTATTGTGTTACAGAGGTGTGACATTTGAATGTTATTTTGGTCTGTATTTAGTTTGCTATATTAAATGTATATATTTAGCAAATGCTCAGTGTAACTTGTGAAATGCGGACATTGTGTAAAGTAATGAAATTGTTTGCTATATGTATTTATGTGTTTATTAAATGTATAATGTGAATTGAATTATGCACATGAAGTAAGTTGTACGTGTTATTAACGTATACGTTGTGAAACCTGTATAATGTGGACATGTGTGAAATGATGAAAATGATTGATGTATGAAGGGTATTTAATATTGAGGTTTTGCATGATAGTAATGGAGTGTATATTGTTTACAGCAGCTTGTGTGGTATCTGTTGAGACCAACAACGGGATGAGCAGCGAGGGGCAATGTTAGAGTTTGACCAGGTGATTGGGCTGCGGAATTATGTGAAGAAGGGACGAGGAAACTGACGTTGATGTTAATTCATGGAAGTTGGGTACAGCTGAAGTGGAAATTGAAGTTCCACATGTGGGCTACTTATTAGCCATGATGTTGTGGTGGTGAATAACAAGTGTATTGTTATCGTGCAGCATCTCGGTGAATAACAAGTGTATTGTTATTGTGCAGCAGAAACATATTGTGTAAATATGGCTGTAGTATTTAGAGCTGATCTGAAATGGAGGGTGCTAACTAATGTTAGTACATAATTTAGTTAGAACAATATATGTATATAAAAGTTGATCACGAGGAAGTGAATCATAAGGATTGTGGTATGAACTGAAACATTTTATATTGAACTGTGTGGTTTTAGTATATTATTTTGTGTGTTGTGATACGTGATATTTTTATATGAAATTATGTGTAAAGTGGTGATAATGTATGTTTATTATATATGAGAAGTGTGAGTGTTGAGGGAGTGCTGGTGATTAGTGGTATGTGAGAGGGATATAATTAGGGTTAGTAAGTAGGAGTGGAGAATGAATGTGATTGTTATTTGTGTGCTGTAAATAAATGTAATATAATTTATTTGGATTAGTGTTGTTTCTTTTAGTTATTCAATCACTTGTGACGCAGAGGGGAATTGAACCAGTTGTGTTTGATAGAGGGGATTTACCTGGTAATAGACAAGAGTTAATTCTAGAGCAGGGGGCTGATCCAAGTTTGTTGGCAGCTCGCACTACATTGTTAACTAAGGGTGAGATGAAGGATCAGATGTCAGGGTATTATATGGACATGGGAGTGTTAATGAATAAGAGTGTGGAAAAGGTTGTGCCTGATAGTGAGGAATGTGTGACAAGATGTAGAATTGTGGTGCCCTCTAAGTACCGTCCGTCATTGTTATTGTTAGCACATGAGGACGTGTTTGCTGGCCACTTAGGGCGGAATAAAACTCATAGTAAACTTGCCTCAGAGTTTTATTGGAAGGGAATGTTTGCAGATGTCAGTAAGCATTGTATGTCATGTCATGTGTGTCAGGTTGTGGGCAAACCAAATCAGCTAATTCCTCCCTATCCCCTGCAGAAGGTTCCCATAGTTGGGGAAGCCTTTTCAAAAGTGTTGATAGATGTCGTGGGGCCATTACCGAAAACGCGTTCAGGCAACCAATTCTTGTTAACAATTATGTGCTTAACTACGCGTTTTCCAGAGGCGATTCCCTTAAGGAAGGTTACTGCGTCGGTTGTAGCTAGTGCGCTGCTTAAGTACTTTACGTACACAGGTTTACCAGGTGAAATTCAAAGCGACCGGGGTACGAACTTTATGAGCAAGTTAATCCAGCAAGTACTGTCTATGTTAGATATACGACAGATTCGTTCTGCTGCATTCCACCCTGAGAGCCAGGGCGCCATGGAACGTTTCCACCAGAGCATGAAAAGTATGCTCCGCTGCCATTGTTTCGACAATGGTACTGACTGGGACCAGTCAATTCCTTTCGTGTTGTTCGCAGCACGGGATGCTAAGCAAGAATCCTTAGGATTCACCCCATTTGAGTTGGTCTATGGGCATTCAGCCCGAGGCCCTCTCAAATTGGTAAAAAATAGTTGGTTAGACAAGGATAATGCCGAAAACCTGCTGATTTATGTAGGGAGAGTTAGAGATAGGTTGTGGCAGGCGACCGAACTGGCTAGGAAGCATCTGAGCTATGCTCAGAGCAAAATAAAATCAGTGTTTGATAGGAAGGCTAAGAGTCGGGAATTTAAACCAGGTGATAAAGTGCTGCTGTACCTTCCCATTAAACGGGGTTCATTACAGAACCGGTATTTCGGTCCCTATGTTGTGCACAAACGAGTTAATGAGACAGGGTATGTGATAAACACTCCTGATAGGGTTAGGAAAAGTAGGTATTGTCACATCAATTTGCTAAAAGGTTATTTTGACAGACTGCCGATAGTTCCAGTGTTGCCTGTCCAAATTGAGAGTCACTCAATTTCCTGTGATGACGTCAAGACTGCGGAGATCAAATTAACCAACAGCCAGATTCTAGCAGACTTGAGTTCCTATCTACAGCACCTTGACAGCCCCCAGCGAGCAAAGCTGACTACGTTGATACAAGACAATGTTTCCATTTGTCAGGACTTTCCAACGGTTACCAATACCTTAATCCAGGATGTGCGCTTGGAACCCAACGCTACACCGATTCGACAGCATGCCTATCGGATAAATCCTGTAAAACGTGCGGCACTAAAAAAAGAGATAGATTACATGTTGGAACACGACATTCTGGAACCATCAAACAGTCAGTGGGCATCACCTGTTATTCTGATTCAAAAGGGAGATAACAGTTTCCGGGTGTGCGCTGACCTACGTCGCGTGAATCAACTCATCAAGGCAGATGCCTACCCTCTACCCCGCCTTGACGATTGCATCGACCGAGTTGGACACGCGCAATACATCACCAAATTGGACCTACTGAAGGGTTTTTATGCCATTCCGTTAACGGAGGAAGCTAAGGACATTCTGGCGATCATCACACCTGACGGCCTCTTCCAATTCCGAGTAATGCCGTTTGGGTTGAAGACTGCCCCTGCTGCCTTTCAAAGGATGATGAACCGGGTGTTATCTGATTTAGAAAACGTCAGTGTGTATCTGGACGATGTGGTGTTAGCCACCGACACTTGGGATGAACATTTAACCGGGTTACAACTAATATTCAGTCGGCTACAGAAAGCTAACTTGACTGTGAACCTGGGCAAATGCGAATTCGTGAGAGCTTCAGTGACCTACTTAGGTCATACTGTCGGACATGGTTGCGTCGCCCCACTGCAGGCCAAGACACTAAGCATCAGCCAGTACCCTGCACCGACCAATCGTCGTGAAGTTCGCCGGTTCCTTGGCATGGCCGGTTATTATCGTCATTTCTGCGCTAGATTTGCGACGGTAGCGGCCCCCATCACCTCGCTGCTAAAGAAGGAAACGAAGTTCCAGTGGTCAGATGAATGCGAGAAGTCATTTAACCGTCTCAAGCAGATGCTCTCCTCGTTTCCCGTGATGGAAGCACCAGACTACCGAATGCCGTTCAAGCTAGCTGTGGATGCAAGTGACGTGGGAGCTGGAGCTGTGCTGTTCCAGGAAGACGAAAATGGACTGGACCATCCTGTAAGTTTCTTCTCGAAAAAGTTTGACAAACACCAGGTGAACTATTCCACTATAGAGAAGGAAGCTTTGGCCATGGTACAAGCTCTGAAGCATTTTCAGATCTACGTGAAATCGGCAGTGCACCAAGTGGTGGTCTTTACTGATCATAATCCGCTTACTTTCATTCACAGAATGAAAGCCTCCAACCAGAGAGTTTTGAGATGGAGTCTTCTTCTGCAAGAATACCCAATTACCATTGAACATATCAAGGGCACATCCAATGTAATCGCTGATGCCCTGTCCCGAAGTTGAACGTTGTGATAATGTGTTGACACTCTTTATTTCTGTTTTGTTTATATATATTTTATTTGTATACCAGGGACTCAGAGACTCAGTGTGATTACTGGTAGTCACCTTATTATTACATGTGTTATAAATGCCCGTATGCGTCGGTTAACGCACCTTTTTGTTTTAATGTAGTATATTTCCCTATTCCTAGAGTAGAGGAAATATCCCTTTTGAGGTGGGGGTGTGTCACGGAACATGCTCTTAAATTTGTTTCGCCTGTGGCGATTTTAATTGTGTTAGAGGGCCGTGTGCAGTTTATTGCCCGTAGCCCAGATGGGCAACTTGTTACGTAAGACTTCTGCGCGACCGTCCTCGATCGGTATGCCTAATACACACCCTCAGCCAGTTGCGGAGGCCATGTGGCTAGTAGTTATGTAATATCTCCGGTAGTGCTGTTTATGGCCAGGAGATTGCTCGCGGTTGGCAACAGCCAGACTGACGATCAGAGAGAAATATACCGACTCTAGTAGATGTAGAATAGGAGATGATACGTGAGGTACCGCCTTGTACCCCCAGGCAAAATCCTGATTTATAATAAATAGCTAGTGTTTTAGAGATATCGAGGAGAACGAATAGGAAGGCTCCGAGGGAACGTTAGTCCGTTTGGACTTTGGTAAATATATTTTCTGCTCTGTGTATAACCTTGATGTGATTGATGTGACTTTAAATATTTTAATACTGTATTATACCAATATTCTTTAGACAGTGTCTTCGGTCATCTGACAAAGTAAATCGTAGACTTTTTGTTCTAACATTATACAAGTATTTGGTAATATAAAGCTTAGCCAGTCATCCTAGCGGACCTAGGTACACTGTAGGTTATTGTCTTTATTGTGATAAGTATTAATTCTGTGTTACAAGATTACTGAAAGAGTAGTTAAGGGTTAATTAAAAATTAACCCGTTAGGAATAGAGCTGTAATTCCTTTATTAATTAAGTTCCCCTGCAAGCGTTTCTAAATTATCACACGTTACTGAACGAGTAGTAAGGGTTAACTAAAAATTAACCAGTTAGGAATGGTGTTGTAATTCCTTTATTAATTAACTTCTCCGGGAAGCGTTTCTCAATTATCACACGTGTGGGTGTGGTGTAACGGTGAAGTGATTCGCATATTGTGTAACTAGACACCTAGAGATTAACTAATTAAGTGATCAGTTCTGGGTTGTTATTATTGCTGTTATTAATTAACTACTATGGCTGTACATTTGTCAGCGTAGATTAATACAGATTCCAAAGTGTATTGTGTTTTTGTTGTGTTTTCTACAGAACTAACGTGCTATAATAATATATACTTTCTATAAGATCGTATCTCTGATCATACCTAGACGAGCCATACTAGAGTTTAACAGCCTGTTACAGAGAGATCTAATAGATATGAGTACAGCTCAGATCATGGGTACAGAAACTGTTACACCTAGGTCAAATATTAAACTTTGCACAAATCATGTGAAATGACACTAATTTACTGACTGATATCTAAACTATGTAGATTTATAACTTGCAGATCAAGAACATAAGAATTTTGCTCTTGACGGAGCATTTCATAGCAAGACATGCATATCTTTTGCTCATAACATGGTGTCTTGTGATGCATAGTAACTGACAATAAATAAGGTCATTTCACAATTAAACCCAAAAACAAACATGAATAAGTGGAAGACTATGTGAAGACACCAAAAAACCCAAATTGTGTATAAACTTAAAGTTTAGAAGTGACACTGTAAAATAGACACCGTTATGAGCAGCAGATTAAAAAAAAAAAGTTTCCAGGTAAAGAAAACTAACACCATTGGACATATACAACAATGAACACAATATGGTACATGGAAATAGATTTATTCATCATTTATGATAACCCAAAATCAATAGCACACATTGAAGTAGAAAGACTATTTCAAATCACCTTCTGCGCATAACACAGACACTGATTATGCCAAAACACATCATAAAACACTGCAAATCATACTGATGTGACCCCATTTGACAGAATGACTTAATCATTCCTAGGATGTGTTAGCTTGTCTTGAGTAATAATAAAATAAAAAAAATACAATGTACTAGTATATATATGCTATAGACTTGTGACACAGAAAACCATAAAATATGTTTTTAAAAACTGAATCTTTGTAATATTTCGAGTTCACTTTTATAATGAATATAAAAGATTGGAAGTAGAAGCTCTGTAAATATACTCAGCAGGATAATATTGCCTCTCAGTTAGTGTTAAGTTATAACATCTTACTTTAATGATTGGGAAAAAAAAAAACAATAAACGAAATATGAGGAAAAAATAGTTGGCATTCACTGGAATAAAACTTGTAATTTTATCATTGGGATCCAATACTAAACAGAAATCATGTAGGCAATTTGTGTCTTTAAAAGAAATCCTTGGAACAGGCATAATGTCCAGGATCTTATTGGAGAAAAAAAAAACGAGGTGTCCAATACATCAGACATGACATAGTGCTGCCCCATTTTCCTCAGGAAACGCAGCTCTGTTCCATCGTCATCAACACTTTCAACCTGCAAAATATGAAAATGTCACATTATATAACAAGCTTGTACAATGTACTGACAAAATGTAAACAGAAAAAACTCCACATTTATTTCATGTTTGTGCTGTTGCTTCTGTTGTTTATCTTACAAGGTTTGTTGTCAACATCCAAATAAATTTTCATGAGGTTTAAATAACTAAGTAATTTAATCCAAAACTTAAATCTTTTTTGTACATTCCATAAAGTTTTTTTTGGCACAAATGGCAAAAGGGGGTGAGGGGGTTAGGATCGGTCAGGTAACCCGAGCCACACATATTATTTAATTTGGTCTAATTGTATTTTACTTCCAGGTTCCTTGTAATAAAGTGTTAAAATGTAAAAAAACAAACACTTTAAATGGTTAACATAAAATGATACCTAAAAGTTATGTTTATAGATAAAACAACTAAGTCAATATTTTTTGTAGCATTTTTTTGTTAAAGTTTGTGGTTGCTATGGTTATGAAAATGCCTGTATAAATAGCCAACGAAAAGATGGATTTTGATTATTTAAAGTTTTTTCGGCCATAACAAAGACTAACTAAAATAATCCTCAAAAGACTGTTCAGACATCTGCTTAAAACTTTTCTGTTCAAAGATTTTGATTACCAAATAGAAGTACATCAAACACAAAATAAAAGAACTTTAACCCTTTTTTGTTTCACCATCAAAGACTACAAAGAACAAAGTGGCTAGTCTTGTTAACACATCTTTTAGAACAGGTGGCAATTAGGGGCAATAAAAATTCTAAAGGTAGACACAGGTGGGCCACACGGGTGGGAGGTGTTACTATACAATACATTCAACCTCACTTTGAATCTGTAGTATCAAAAGGATGTGGATTATCACATTGGTGATAATTAAAAGTTCAAAATATTTCAAAAGACAACATAAAAGGCTTTTTTCTAAGCTTTGTACTCTTGTACTTCAACAAATAAATAGAGTCTGTGTTATGAGCAGCATGCCATGAGTTAAAATTTACTTATTTATTACAAAAATTAGGCAGATATATTTCAAGCACTATTTCATTAATGTGGACCAACATAAAGCTGGTTTAATTAATTAGGCACATTGATTTGCAAACAATCACTTCAGCTCATAACAAAGGTTCCAAAAATTAAAATAAAATGGGTGTCTGTGTTATGAGCAGAATACCATGAGTTACAATTGGGTTAAAATTTGCTTATTTATTACGAAAATTAGACAGATATATTTCAAGCACTATTTCATTGATGTGGACCAACATAAAGCTGGTTTAATTAATTAGGCACATTGATTTGCAAACAATCACTTCAGCTCATAACAAAGACTCCAAAAATAAAATAAAATGGGTGTCTGTGTTATGCGCAGAATACTATGAGTTAAAATTGGGTTAAAATTAGCTTATTTATTACAAAAATTAGACAGATATATTTCAAGCACTATTTCATTAATGTGGACCAACATAAAGCTGGTTTAATTAATTAGGCACATTGATTTGCAAACAATCACTTCAGCTCATAACAAAGACTCCAAAAATAAAAATAAAATGGGTGTCTGTGTTATGAGCAGAATACCATGAGTTAAATTGGGTTAAAATTTGCTTATTTATTACAAAAATTAGACAGATATATTTCAAGCACTATTTCATTAATGTGCACCAACATAAAGCTGGTTTAATTAATTAGGCATGTTATATGCAAACTATCACTTCTGCTCATAACGAAGACGAGATTCTAGTGGTGAGAGAATGACCATCAAAAATGCATTTATCGTCATAAAATTTATCACAAAGTGTCTCAAGTAAAAAGAATAAATATTAACAAAAGAAATACTAACCTTCCATTCGTGTGCACTGCTCGGTTATCAACCAAATTGAAGAAAAACGTCCCTGGATCAAATTGTCTTCCGCTCATAACATGTGTCAAAACCAACAGACACGAACGCAGATCAAGCTCTCTTTGTAAATCACAACGTGCTTGGCACAAACCAATGACGAAATTTAGAACATATCACAATTTTACCCAAAGTTGCAGCATGTGTTCTTTCGCTCATAACGCACAGGACACCAATCACTTGCGAGCTATATATATGACCATAAATTACGTAATTTTACAATCACAAATCTCAGTTTTTCCCGTGTACAGTACTAAAGTGTACATATTAAGCCATGTGGTCTTTGTGACGAAAAAACACTTTGTTGCAGTAGATACATGCGTCATCTAGCATTAATGTAAATAAGACACTAATGGTTATGAGCGGAATGTAGATTTATCGCAAGTAAAATCATGCAATTTACTTAAATATACATGGAAACAATTTAATGAGAAAATAACAAGAGTATTTATCTTATGTTAGGTGGTAGTTGTGGTCTGTATATTGCTTTTGTACATGGGGCATTTGTTGATCAAAATTTGTAGTCGTCATGATGTAACAAAATGGCCATGGTTTTTACCCACTATTACTGTCGTTTTAGCTTTTTCCTGAACTTGGTGCAAACCAAACATAGCAAACTTTGCTCTTACTAGGTTCTATAAAGTCTTTCCTGGACATAGCTGTAAAAGCAACTTTGAAAAAATTTACATATCCTTTGAAAATTGATTTTTTGTTCCACATACACTCAGTGTACCCATGATCTGAGCCGTACTCATATACAAGTAGGAGAGACATTTTGATAATCGTGTTTTATTCGGTTACGGGAATTATAGAATCCACGTGACGCTATTGGTGAATTGACATTATATCTCCCCACTTGACTGTTAAAACTCGCCAAGTGTTGACTATTGGTGAACTGACCATATATATATCTCCTCATTGAACTGTTAAAACTCACCCAGTGTTGACAAACTACATGCTGATTATTGGTGAATTGAGCCCAATGAACTGATAAAACTCACCCAGTGTTGACTATTGGTGAATTGACCTTATATCTCCCCACTGAACTGTTAAAACTCACTCGTTGACGAGTATTGGTGAATGGACCGTACATATTCTCACTGAACAGTTAAAACTCACCCAGTGTTATGAACTGACCTTATATCTCCCCACTTAAAATTCAGTGTTGACTATTGGTGAATTGACCCCACTGAAGTGATAAAACTCATCCAGTGTTGACTATTGGTGAATTGACCACATATCTCCTCACTGAACAGATAGTTAAACTTGCTCACTTGGGGCCTGGACCACACTTTCTACAAAAAAGTTATTTGAGGGTACATAAGAGACATAAAACAGATGATAAATGGCCTGTAATTGTAGCTGGTTATGGGTTTGAAATCTTTTGAAATAGGACATTTCAAAGTTTGTTAAAGTATGTCATGTTTAAAGGGACAGACCCTAGTTTTTAAACATTAAGGCATATTTGTTTTTACCTAGACCCTAGTTTTTAAACATTAAGGCATATTTGTTTTTTTACCTAGACCCTAGTTTTTAAACATTAAGGCATATTTGTTTTTTTACCTAGACCCTAGTTTTTAAACATTAAGGCATATTTGTTTTTACCTAGACCCTAGTTTTTAAACATTAAGGCATATTTGTTTTTTTACCTAGACCCTAGTTTTTAAACATTAAGGCATATTTGTTTTTACCTAGACCCTAGTTTTTAAACATTAAGGCATATTTGTTTTTTTACCTAGACCCTAGTTTTTAAACATTAAGGCATATTTGTTTTTACCTAGACCCTAGTTTTTAAACATTAAGGCATATTTGTTTTTACCTAGACCCTAGTTTTTAAACATTAAGGCATATTTGTTTTTACCTAGACCCTAGTTTTTAAACATTAAGGCATATTTGTTTTTTTACCTAGACCCTAGTTTTTAAACATTAAGGCATATTTGTTTTTACCTAGACCCTAGTTTCAACCCATAAAAATAGACATTAAATTTGGTTAATTTACAAACCTGTAACAAATGTGGATACAACAGAGTGAAAGAAGTTTTAGACTTAGAAATACCCTTAAAAATAGACTAAAACGCGACTTCATAATCATTACTTCTCAGACGCACGTGCGTTTCTAAAAATATGAAAAATGAATTTAATGGTATTAGAAACACCAGGAAGGCCAGAAACACTTTGGTTGTATGGAAATGGATAATCTAAACAATAAAATATAAGTAATATTTCATTTCAGTGATCATAAACAGATCTAATAGTGAAAAATATACCATAGTGTTTAAAAAATAGGGTCTGTCCCGTTAACACCACCACGAGAGCACACAGATTAATTAATCATAGGCCACTGGATGTCACACATTTGGTAATTCTGACTCATGGTCATCAGATGAAAAGTGTTACATTTTTCGTAATGCAGCAAGGGATCTTTTATATGCACTTTCACACAGATAGGAAAGCACAAATTTAATTAAAATTAGCTCCACTATTACATGTGGATCTATAACAGCAGCCCGTTGAAGCTCATGTCCAGTTGACTTTTCATTCGACCAATCGAAACCTTACTTGCAAAATCATGCCAGTGATTTGAAAAGAATTTGAAAACATTTGGGATTATGCCAAGGGTATACGAAATGATTCGGATCAATTACGAAGTATGCCGGAAACTAATTGCAGTATAAAATTTGTTTCAAGACGGAAAAAAAAAAAAATCTGTTTATACTAGTATACAATCCAGAGTTTGTTACTGCACTTTTCCCCCTGTTTTTTCAATGTTGAAATAGACCAACAAGTTCGCCTATTCAATAAATAGTCTATTTTTGGAATTTGTATGCTCCCAAATAACGCTATAAAAGGCAAAGTGTAATTCATCGATATTAAAATTGTTATTTATAGATGAAATGTCACCTGGACATTGGAGTCCACACACTGCTGTTAGATCTACTGGTAGACCCATGCAGTAGAGCTAATTTTAATCAGATTGGGAAAGCACATACCACAGCCTTTGACCAGTTGTGGGGGATTGGACGTAGTTCAGTGGTACAGCACTCGCCTGATGTGCGATCGATCTAGGATCGATTCCCGTTGGTGGACCCATCGGGCTATTTCTTGTTCCAGCCAGTGCTCCACAACTGGTGTAACAAAGGCTGTGGTATGTACTATCCTGTCTGTGGGATGGTGCACATAAAATATCCCTTGCTGCTAATCAAAAAGAGTAGCCCAAGAAGTGACAACAGTGGGTTTCCTCTCTCAATATCTGTGTGGTTCTTAACCATATGTCTGACACCATATAACCTAAAATAAAATGTTTTGAGTGCGTCGTTAAACAAAACATTTCCTTCCTTGACCAGTTGTGATGCACAAGAAAAAAATCCAATCAGTTGAATGGATCCACCAAGCTGGTTCGATCCTGCGATGCAAGCACCTCAAGCGAGCACTCAATCGACTGAGCTTAATCCCGCACCCCTGCATTTCACCTCTTTGATAAATTTCAAACAGAAATGCTCTTACTTCTAAAAAAATTTCTAAAAATTCTAAAAATTTATTCATTAATTTTCAAGATTTTAGGGTACATAATTTTACCCTTCGTACCCTCCAGGAGAAACCCATGGTACTGTGAGGTAATCCTACAACTAATCCACTACAACACCAATGATAGTCCATGATAAAAATGTAAATGGAACTCGGGCATCTCAAAGTTTCAAGAATTACGACAGTTTTGTTTGTGCATGTCTAATTTTGTGTCATTTATTTCTTGTTCACACAAAATTTAGGGCACCATTTACATCCATGGACATAATGGGTTAAACCAAAAGGAAATGACTTACCTGAATATATTCAGTCCTGGACAGACAGTCCACATAGCTGATGTGTGTTCCCCGGACAGCGTGCTTGAACCTTAATTGGATATAAGCATAAAAACAACTATAAATGAATGAATGAATAAATGAATTTATTTTTGCATAATTCATGTATGGGTATTAAAGTGTTCTATTCCTAGAGGCGTACAGACCAGCGGTACAGCATTCACCTGATGAATGGTAGGGCTAGGATCAATTTCTGTAGATGCATGGGCCTATTTCTCATTCGATTCAGTGCACCACAACTAGTAAATCAAAGGCCATGGTATGTGTTGTCCTGTCAACCTGTGGGATGGTGCATATAATTATAAAAGATTCTTGATACTAAAAAAGTTTGTTTTCTTTGACGACACAACTAGAGCACATTGCTTTATTAACCATTGGCTATTGGATATCAAACATTTGGTAAATTTGACATATAGTCTTAGAGAGAGGAAACCCGCTACATTTTTCCATTAGTAGCAAGGGATCTTTTATATGCATCATCCCACAGACAGCATATCACATACCACTTCTTTTGCACTGGCTGGAACGAGAAATAGCCCAATGGGCCCACTGATGAGGATCAATTCCACACTGACCGTGCACCTGGTGAGCGCTTTACCACTGGGCTATGCCCCGCCTCTTCCTTGATACTAATGCAAAACAATTTACTGGGTTTCCTCTACGATAATACCTCAAAATTACCAAAATGTCTGACATCCAGCAGCTGATGATTAATAAATCAATGTGCTCTAGTGGTGTCGATTAATAAAACAAACATTTTCTTAGAGCTAATGTATTTATTGGGTCTACCTTGAATTACACAACTGTAGTCTGAATTGACGTTTTTTTAACATAGCAATGTGTTTATTGGGTCCGCCTTAAATTGGTTTACACGACTGTAGTCCGAATCGAACGTAGCAATGTGTTTATTGTGTCTGCTTTGGATTACACGACTGTAGTACGAATCGAACGTAGCAATGTGTTTATTGTGTCTGCTTTGGATTACACGACTGTAGTATGAATCGAATGTAGCAATGTGTTTACTGGGTCTGCTTTGGATTACACGACTGTAGTCTGAATCGAACGTAGCAATGTGTTTACTGGGTCCGCTTTGGATTACACGACTGTAACCTGAATCGAACGTAGCAATGTGTCAATCTAATTAAAATTAGCTCCACTATTACATGTGGATTTAACACCAGCCAGTTGGAGCTCATGTCCACCAATCAAAACCTTACTTGCAGAATCCTGCCAGTGATTTAAAAATAATTTGAAAACATTCTGAATTATCCTGAGGGTATACGACATGTTTCGTGTGAATTACGAATGCCTTAAAACATGTTTTATTTTATAAAATAAACAATTTGTAATGTAAAACTGAAGACTGATTTAGTTTGGGGGGGGGGGGGGGGGGGGGGGGGGGGGGGGTGGGGGGGGGGGGGGGGGGGGGGGGGTTATAAATAAATAAATAATTTTTAATGTAAAATTGAAGACTGATAACCCACCCCGTACGTATTGGTATGGTTCGCTGTACTGCGGCCACTAAAATAGACTCGCCCGATATTTTTAGAATTTGTATGCTCCCAAATAACGTTATAAAAGGCGAAGTGTGATTGGTCAATATTTAAATTATTATTTACAGACGAAATGTTACCTGGACATTGGGGACTATGCAGTGTTGTTAGTTTTAAATCACTGACAGGATTCTGCAAGTAAGGTTTTGATTGGTGTACATGAGCTCCAACTGGCTGGTGTTAGATCCACATGTAATAGTGGAGTTAATTTTAATTAGATTGGCAATGTGTTTACTGGGTCTGCCTTGGATTACACGACTGTAACCTGAATCAAACGTAGCAATGTGTTTACTGGGTCTGCCTTAAATTACACGACTGTAGTCTGAATCGAACGTAGCAATGTGTTTATTGTGTCTGCCTTGGATTACACGACTGTAGTCCGAATCGAACATTCAACTAACACGACTAGCAATGTGTTTGGGTCTGCCTTGAATTACACGACTGTAGTCTGAATCGAACGTAGCAATGTGTTTATTGTGTCTGCCTTGGATTACATGACTGTAGTCTGAATCGAACATTCAACATAGCAATGTGTTTATTGTGTCTGCCTTGGATTACACGACTGTAGTCCGAATCGAACATAGCAATGTGTTTATTGTGTCTGCCTTGGATTACACGACTGTAGTCCGAATCGAACGTAGCAATGTGTTTACTGGGTCTGCCTTGTATTACATGGCTGTAGTCTGAATCAAACATAGCAATGTGTTTATTGTGTCTGCCTTGGATTACACGACTGTAGTCTGAATCGAAAGTAGCAGTGTGTTTATTGTGTCTGCCTTGGATTACACGACTGTAAACTGAATCGAACATAGCAATGTGTTTATTGTGTCTGCCTTGGATTACACGACTGTATTCTGCATAGAACGTAGCAATGTGTTTATTGTGTCTGCCTTGGATTACACGACTGTAACCTGAATCGAACGTAGCAATGTGTTTACTGGGTCTGCCTTAGATTACACGACTGTAGTCTGAATCGAACGTAGCAATGTGTTTATTGTGTCTGCCTTGGATTACACGACTGTAGTCCGAATCGAACGTAGCAATGTGTTTATTGTGTCTGCCTTGGATTACACGACTGTAGTCTGAATCGAACGTAGCAGTGTGTTTATTGTGTCTGCCTTGGATTACACGACTGTAGTCCGAATCGAACGTAGCAGTGTGTTTATTGTGTCTGCCTTGGATTACACGACTGTAACCGGAATCGAACGTAGCAATGTGTTTATTGTGTCTGCCTTGGATTACACGACTGTAGTCTGAATCGAACGTAGCAATGTGTTTATTGTGTCTGCCTTGGATTACACGACTGTAACCCGAATCAAACGTAGCAATGTGTTTACTGGGTCTGCCTTAGATTACACGACTGTAACCTGAATCGAACGTAGCAATGTGTTTACTGGGTCTGCCTTAGATTACACGACTGTAACCTGAATCGAACGTAGCAATGTGTTTATTGTGTCTGCCTTGGATTACACGACTGTAGTCTGAATCGAACGTAGCAATGTGTTTATTGTGTCTGCCTTGGATTACACGACTGTAACCCGAATCGAACGTAGCAATGTGTTTACTGGGTCTGCCTTAGATTACACGACTGTAACCTGAATCGAACGTAGCAATGTGTTTATTGGGTCTGCCTTGGATTACACGACTGTAGTCCGAATCAAACGTAGCAATGTGTTTTACACGACTGTAACCTGAATCGAACGTAGCAATGTGTTTATTGTGTCTGCCTTGGATTACACGACTGTAGTCCGAATCAAACGTAGCAATGTGTTTACTGGGTCTGCCTTAGATTACACGACTGTAGTCTGAATCGAACGTAGCAATGTGTTTATTGTGTCTGCCTTGGATTACACGACTGTAGTCCGAATCAAACGTAGCAATGTGTTTACTGGGTCTGCCTTGTATTACACGACTGTATTCCGAATCGAACGTAGCAATGTGTTTATTGTGTCTGCCTTGGATTACACGACTGTAGTCTGAATCGAACGTAGCAGTGATTTTATTGGGTCCGAGTTGAATTACACAACTGGTATATCAAATGCCATGGTACGGCGCAAATTACAAACGTATATCAACTGCAATGTGTTTGATTGTGTCTAGCCAACTAGAGATTGTTACTCGCCAGGCAACATATGACATTTTGTTTTACTTTCCTTTGTAAACCGTTTTTTAATTGGGTTACACGATTCCGACAAGTATACCAACGGCTACAGTTACCGAAACTAGGACGTATTTATTTATTTATGTTTTGTTCACGATATGCTATCGTTACCAACAACTTTCTCGAACTTTTTTTACAATTTACTTAGCATATTCCGCCATGTAACGAACTTTAGGTGCAAACAAATTGTGCGAAGCAATTGGTCCAATGCTGTGTGTCATTTACAATCGCCCCGATGTGTCACGAGGCTTTCCGAACACCTCGATTGTCAAGTCGGCCGGAGAGCTCCGAGTGTGATATCCGCAAACAGGGCAAAATGCGGAAGTGTATGTTTACAGTTTCGATCATTAGTATATGTGTCGTCTGACTGATTAGTGAAATAAATGTTCCAGTGACAGCTTCATTCTGAAAAAATAATCTACTCGCCAAAAGGCTAGTGTTTTGCAAATTTAAATCGCCATAACAGAATTTCACTCGCATAGGCGAGTGTTTCACTCGCAGTATTGCGCCCTGTGGTATGTGCCATCCCTTGCTACTATCAGTGCTTTAGCCAGAAATACATTTGTGGGTATGGTGCTATGGAATTGATCACATCCCCAGTCAACAGAGGCTATGGGGGGCCTCCCCCCGAAAGAAAATGGGTTATGTTTAGAGTTAGAGTTAAGAAACTCATACAGTAAGGATAAGAGTAATTAATTTTGTCAATATGACCGGCCTCGGTGGCGTCATGGTTAGGCCATCGGTCTACAGGCTGGTAGGTACTGGGTTCGGATCCCAGTCGAGGCATGGGATTTTTAATCCAGATTCCGACTCCAAACCCTGAGTGAGTGCTCCGCAAGGCTCAATGGGTAGGTGTAAACCACTTGCACCGACCAGTGATCCATAACTGGTTCAACAAAGGCCATGGTTTGTGCTATCCTGTCTGTGCGAAGCGCAAATAAAAGATCCCTTGCTGCCTGTCGTAAAAGAGTAGCCTATTTGGCGACAGCGGGTTTCCTCTAAAAAACAGTGTCAGAATGACCATATGTTTGACATCCAATAGCCGATGATAATATAAAAAATCAATGTGCTCTAGTGGCGTCGTTAAATAAAACAAACTTTACTTTTTGTCAATATGTTAACTTAAAATACCCGTTTTACCTTAAGGCAGAAACCATGACTATATATATGTAACGGAAACCTTTAGTGGGTTTCCTCCCTTAGACTGAATGTCAACATTTGACATCCAATAGTCAGGGCTTCTAGATTATGGTAGCCCCACTCCCATGGCTAATGATATTCAATGTTGGGCTAGTAAATAACTATTTTTGCCATGCCTGACAGCTACTGAGCTAGTAAAAAAAAAAAATATTGTCAAATGTTGCAGTACTTAGGTCTATTTTATAATTTATATGAATATCCTGACTCCACCCCAACTTCCAATGTTAGTGTTTTTAAGCTATTTCTCCATCTTTATGGGACCTATCTGATTATTACTATTATTTAGTAAAAAAATTAATCGTGGCTAGTAAATTAAAAAAATCAAAAATCCCATGGCTAGCGGATTTAAAAAACATTCTAGAAGCCCTGAATAGCCGATGATTAATAAATCAGTGTGCTCTAGTGGTATCGTTAAACAAAACTAACTTTTAATGCTAAGACCAAAACGTTTGGCATCAAATTATAC